>NC_052535.1:61205267-61509767 GCF_016699485.2 Gallus gallus | reverse complement strand
AGCTCTTCTAAATTTCTCTGGCTTATGGTAACAATAAAGTTCTGGAAATTGAGTCTTGCTGCCACTAACTTCCTCAGCATATTTCTTGAATAACTATATCTCTTACTTGAGCCATTTTAATTTTCTACTTGGATTTTGCTACTCAAAGATTTGATGGTTTATCATAAAGTATACAGTTTGAGTTTCATGTGGCCTCAGAGCACTTGAAACTCTAATACTAGTTTTTCATGTGTAAAGACAAATGATTACAGTACTGTGCTTCTATCCTTTATTTTTAAATCTTCCCTCAACTACAGCGTTTGTCACCACTAGCTTACTTTTCAATTTACTGAATATGCTATAATAATATCAACCAAACAATTCAAATATTTATATAACTTTTATAATAATATGTTCCCAGGTTGGCGCTGTGTAACTGAAGCTTTCATGAAACACTGAGTGATGCCAACTGTAATGTTCCTAGCCTACTTTTTTCATTATCATTACAGAGGTACTTTTCAAGAGTTCGGGAGTTGTGTTTTTTTAGTTCAATCTTTTCTTAATCTGAAAGTTTTTTGTCTTTTTGGCATGATAGACTGAAAAATTGAACAGAGGTATTTTCCCCATGCTGACTTATTATAATTGCAAACACAAATATATTATGCTTAATGAACGAATTTTACCAGTGGATATCTATTTAACTTTCATATTCTGGGGGGTCAATGGAGAGGAATAAATATTGAGTAAACTACTCTTGTCAGGCAGGATCCCTAATCTTATCATGGCATGTTTGGAATGTCTCAGTGGTAAGCTGTTACTAATCAAAAGATACTAGCTGGTAAAAAAGAAATTACTTCTTGCTGAGAATCTCAGGGGAAAGTATTTCTAATAAGTCCTTATGAACTTCATTTTTAATTCAGATATAAGATTGCTATACTGCCCAACAGCTGCTTTTTCTGACTTTCCCAGTGTGTTCTCCTACTGATGTAATACTGATATATTACTCCTGAGTAATAATATAGTTTTGATATGCTTCTCTCTCCTCCATATTTACTTCCTTAGCTATAATGCTGCCAGGCAAACAGAGATGAAGAACTTCTGCTCTCAGAGAGAAATCAGTTTTCAGTCACACTTCAGGCAAGCAACACTTGAATCTGTGACCAGTTTAGGTGGGGTTCCAAACCAGTTGCCTGTTAATCCTAAATGTCTGAGGCCATTTTCCTTTGTCATTCAACTCTCTAATTTCTATTTTACTTCCTGTTGTCAGTGATATCCTTATGTCTCTTCATTTAACATAAGTAAATAGACATGACAATATGCGATTTTCTTGTGACACATATCTCTACATGGGGATAAGCAGCAGGAGGTAAAGTTGTAGAAACTACTTACTAGTATGCTTGAGGATGCAGCTTTACAGTTTCCCTCAGCCAGTAAATAAATGAAGTATGCCAAATTATATATAGATCTGATACTATGGATTTGTTCTTTTTAATGGCTGAGGGCAATTAAAACTCTTTTCTGCTGATTCATTGTTGTTAATACTGTTGTGATCTCCATTTAACCAAACAAGTTGTCTTAAGTCTCATTCTTAGCATGTACCACTATAAATAATTCTTAGCTGTCTATTGCACAGTTTTTGTTATACTACTGATACTTAAGCTCACTCTTCCCTTCATTTCCAAATTCTTACTGAAGACTCATGCTAAGGACTATGGAAAAAAACAAAGGAAACTAAGGGAAAAAAAACTAAGGAAAAAAATTGTCATCAAACAATTGGGAAAAGTGTAATTAGCTCTGACCTACCCATTTCTCTCTTCCACTCCTTTTTCTGTCCAAAGCAATAGTACCGCAACGTGGATAATGCATCATAGTACTTTCAGTCATTTCTTTGTTTGCCATGTTAAACAGTACTACCTCATCTTCGACAGTATTGTATTTTATATCTGAAAATTATTTCTGCCTTTGCATTATGGACTTCAGTCATGTTGTACATGGTCAGTTAATTTAGTTTTGACTAAATTTTCAGATCCTATAAAGCATCTAAATGGATTTTGAGGTATAGTCTAAAGTTTGTCATTGACTAGAAAGGAGCAAAAATTTCTTAATGATCACAGTTATGACTATATTTAAATTGGATATGCTGATTGATTGACAACAAGTGCAAAGATCCTTCTTAAAGCTGGCTAGATGTAATCAAAATATTGCTTGTGAAATTTATTTGGTTTATGAGTATCTGCCAGTTTGACTATATACATATGTCTTTTTATTACTCAGATCTTTTGTGTATTCATCATATATTAACATTTTGCTGCTCATGAGAAGAAAAACAATGTCCACTCCTCACAAAAGTGTTCACTTGCATGCAAAATTAACATTACCTTTGTAGCTTCTGTGTAATTTGTTACAGTGATTTGATAAATACAGATGTGACTAGCCACTACATTATAAATACATCAAAGACTATAATAAAGTTGTCAAAACGAACAGTTCTGTATTGCTAGCATTATGAATATGAAACTATTGTATATTTCAAGCTGTGCCAGGGGAGGTTCAGGCTGGATGTTAGGAAATACTACTTCTATGAAAGCGTGGTCAGGCACTGGAATGGGCTGCCCAGAGAGGTAGTGACCCTGGAGGTGTTCAAGGAATGTTTGGACATTGTCTTGAGGGACATGGTTTAATGAGAACTGTTGGTGATGGATGGATGGTTGGACTGCGTGATCCTGTGGGTCTTTTTCAATCCTGGTGACTCTATGATTCTATGAAACATGGAAGATTCTTAAGCAGGAGGGAGTTATGTTCACAGTTTATTTAGAATATCAAATAATCCAGTCTAATTAATGAGCTAAGCAGGCAAGGAGAACAAAATATGTTGAAATTTAAAGAAAAGGGTAGCCTCTGTTCACAGCTACAGCAAAGGAAGCAGTAAAATACTTTTTTCTTCACAAAAATCAATGGATAGTATGTAACCAAAAACACATATAATATCATGTCAGATTGACATGGAAGAAAAAAAAAAAAAGAGTAATGTCAAGGTCAGAAGAATGGAAGGAACCATGCAGCTGTGGGTTAGGTAGCAGAGATGTATATAAAATTTGTGACATAAGTTTTCATATTTACAACTTCCATAATGCCTGGCTAGCAAAAAGACACTAGAAATTCTAAAATCTCTAATGCAGTGACTAAAAAAAGTAATTGCTTATGGATTCATACTCCACTCAGTCACCTTTATAAGTTCTATGCATTAAATAAAATGGTGGATTTATATTTATTTATTTGTCTGTTTGTTTGTTTTAAAACTACTGATCTGAAGAGTATGGTCCATAATTCTCAGTTTTGTAGTCACTAGGAGAAACTACTATAGTGGTTTAACATGACAGGTAGATGAATGGTACAAAGTCTTTCATTAAATCATCCTTGATTCATTGGCAAAAGAGTACACTAGAAGTCACTGTTCTTACTCTCAAATTTTCCTGTAAATAAACAGTAAAGACCACTAAAAGAAAGGGGGAGAGAACATTTGATTTTGAGCCTAACTTCTCATCCCACTATATAATCATGACAAGGATAGCAAAGAACACGAGAAATTCTCATTTAATACAGAACTAATACTGTTCTGAAATTTGATCTAGATTGTAAAATAAGTCCAAACTTTCTGTAGGCTGTCTACAAATGTATACACTATTTACACTATACATTTCATTTAGATTATGATTCACAAGAACTCAAAAGTAACTAATATATATATTTTTCTCAACCTTAAATCAAACACTCAAGTGAAAGGAAACATCATCAACATAAGAAATTTACATTTGCCTGCTGTTTGAATTTCATTCATTCTGAAATCAGCCACATCTGCAAAGCAAAGCAAACAAAGAAAGCTGTTAAAAAAGATTTTTCATAGTATGTTAGGTAGATTAGAATGAGGGTAAGGATTTTCATCGGGTCTTTCCATAGTTCATCATTACTTACTAAGTTTTGTTTAAATTTAAACAAACCCTTGCTCTTTAAAAGTATATAAAACTCTACACTTTGAAAGATATATGCAGTTCTATGGAATGAAACTTGGTCCAGTTAGTAGCCGCAGAACAGAAAGTAGTACAGCAAAAGTTGTAGAAAATATTTTGGGCCTGGAGACTCACATGGGAACATTAGGTTAGTGTTAAAAATGTGATCAAGTAAAGCACTTTAATACATAACTTTAATCACAAGAGTGTTTACTCAGAAGTTAAACACTTGACAACAAATAAAACTATTTGTTTACCGAAACTAATACTTTGCTGGTAAGAATCAGAAAAGTATGACTAATATACTTGAAAAACTTTGGCTTCCAGGCTTCTCTCTCTAATAAGGTTGTTGATAAAATTTATTTTTAATATTCATGTTATATTATTTTCCAGCAGGATATTACTTACTTATTATTAAGTTTTTGGGTATCCTAGCTACATCTATAGCAACCATGATATTTTAAACCTGATCCCTCCTAGCACACTGACATGTACATACACTGCTTGCAAATTAAATTATGAACCCAAAAACCTAATTGGGACTGTAGTCTATGCTTCATCATTCTGATATGAATTAGTAGCATTTGGATATTTATCCAAATCCAAATTATCCATGTTAATAGGTGTTTGGATATTTATGAAAATGTCAGCAGTCTCTGGATGCTCCTAAGTTTATATATTTTGCTGAAATAACCTATTCTGCTTTGTAGTCAGTAGTCAGAGCAAACAGCACTGTTACTCAGGTGATACAGATAAGCATATAAAAGCAATTGGGTATTGAGGTAATAGATATGAGCAAACTACTTATTTTACGGATAGAGTTTATTGATACCCAATAGATTTTTGAGTGAAACTTGATGGTCATATGATTCTGCAAAGGAAAATGATCACTTTTAAATTGTGTGGAAGAACTGTGAAAAGCTAGCCCGTGGCAAACTAGCTTGGTTTTGAGTGGTATTTTCTTGACTGCTTCTGTTTGAACATAGAAATATACAGGCTAGAAAATTTTTTACAAAAGAAGCATGCTAAAGAGAAGCAATTGTTGCTATATATCTGTAAAACTAAAACAACCAAGTGTTGCATGTGGATATTCTACGTTTTATTTTCTCTGAAAGCAAATATGAATTTTATAGAAATTACAAGAATGTACATGCTGTTTAATAGTTCTGAATGCTAGGCAAAGCATCTAAAAACATAGTTGTAGAGCAAACAAAGGCAATGACAGAGCCTTTATTTGACAAATAGGTGCTATAGGAAAAGGTGTCAAAGAGAAATTAACTCACCCCTTCCAGTAACAGTTTGGAAAAAGGGGCGAGCTGAAGAATGCAACCTTCTCCCGTTCATACTCGCGCCGCATGCGGAAAGGGCAGGGGGAAAGGGAACCCGCGCAGACTCAGTTTGCACATGCGCTCCCAGAAGCATCACTGAGACAGTAAGGGTGGCTTCAGTCTCCCCCCACCCTCCCACCCCACTCCAGGCAGTTACGTGCTCATGTATTGGTCCAGGATGTGACCTCAGAATTACACTACAATACTTTAAACATAATTTCTAAAAACTTTAGTTTAAACAAAGACAATCACAGCCATTATTCAGCTTCTTATACTTAGTATTTTCTTTATATCATGCACAAAGTCAGAGAAAGAATTGCAAAATGCTGATGAAAAATTTTGAACCAAATATATGACGGCATTAATATTCTTTTAAGATCTCTGTTGTTATTACTGTTAGATATTTCCAAACTCACATAAGAACAATACATTCACCCCAAGACACACAAAGAAAGTATTTAACATTTTATTTTGACAGGAAGAACATTGCAGTCTGTTTGTATTGGACTGAAAATCTGTACTGAGACATATGTAACAACTTACTGAACAAAATAATTGTATATATGCCAATGTTTTGGTGTTTAGTACTCCCAGTATTAAGACAGTGAGTATGGAAATGTTTCTGCTGCTCTCACAATTAGTTTGTTCTAAACAACATTCCACAATGTCTCAACAAGAAGTCCCAGGGTGGTTCGCTTAGAAGAATCATAATTTCAGAATACCTCACTGGCAAGAGGGTAGAAAGTGAGAAAATGTGAGATTAAAATAGGCAGAATACAGAGTTCAATGGAACTCTGAGATGTGGGAGTACTCCCAAAATTCCAGTCCTGTGTTCAATCCTGACTGCATGTCATATCAGAGTTCAGTACTTTTCCTTTCACTGCCTTTTGAATTAGCACATGTGCACGCACACATGTAGACACATACACACGTTTGCATGTACACATAGATACACATGCATTGTTGTCTGCAAACTTGATGTTTATCTGTTGTAATGAGTTCAATCTGGAGGACATATATTTGGCTTTCTTTACTGTCCTCTTTTGACCATAGAGACAGTTATGTGTGTACCCTAAACTCTATATTCTTAATATGAGGGATAAATCTGTACATTTTGACATTCCACAGTATTCTTCTTAATTCACAAACAGACAAAAAAAAAAAAAAAAAAAAGCGCCTTCTACATATATGTATATATATTGTAATTATATTTCTTAATGTAGAATTTGATATACACATTACCTCATTACCTCATATACTCACATACCTGTATATTAGGCTTTCATGCCTGGCTGAATTATTATGATTACATACCTGCAACAAAGATAGAACACTAACAACAAAAAGACAGTTCCAATTAGACCCCAAGTATATATCACGAGGTGAACAGAAGTGCAGAAAGTATGAAAATGCAGAACAGGGAATCTTGGTAACTGCTAATATGATACATAATTTTTTTGCTTAGCATTTTAAAACAGAAATAGAAAATAATGTCTTTGTATTTTCCTGCTTATTTTACAATTGATCACACACATACGTTCATTTGGTTGTAGTATAAATCACTCAATTACTTTGCAAAAATACAACTTGAAATTTTTCAGAACTTTAACCTTTTCTGCACCAACAGCACACAACAGTAGCATCTATTACATACTTCAAAATCAAATTAGCCTGATAATTCATTTTCAAAAATGAAAAATATACAAACATAATTAAAAAGTTTATTTTTCATCTGTTCCTGAGAGAGTAAGGGTACAAACAGGTATATTTAGCCAGTAGGGTGCCTTAAATACACTGAAATGCATGAAACTCATTATTTCATATTAGTACAAACATTTGAAATATTTGAAATTTGGAAATGAGAAAATTTTGGAATTCTGGGAAATCAGAAAAATCCATTCATATTCTGAGTGGAATTTCTCAGCTGCATGACTTCAGCAGTGCCATTTAACTGTCTGAAAATGACTCATCATGCTAAAACTACCAGGGAATTTTTTTTCTTGGTGTCCTGTTTGCTCTAGGCCCCATCTCAAGATTTGAAAACTTAAGTTTAATTCCTTCCCTTGTTTCAGAAAAGTTTAGTCTACTATCCTCTTTTGCTTAGGTGCTGCAATAAAGACTTGAAAACTGAGGTGTGTATGGAGGGGCTAAGTGTAACGGATGTTTTAATGCCTACCATTTTGATTATATAGGCCTAGATCCTGCTTAAACGTTGCCAAAGCTCTTTGCTCCTTTTAGAGGAGCTGCATATTATTTTACTGCATGCCTGAGTCTTCCTTACTCCTTCAGTAGAGTGTGATACCTCAAAGTATTTATAAGAAGGAACATACCAAAATCTACATTCAGCTGAAAAAATCTTAGCACATGGTGAGGTGTCCTTTGTGAAGGCCTGCATTTTTACCTCCTGTAAATGTGTTCAGCAGGAGAAATCACATTTGAACACCATCTGGGTTACTTACGCAGTTAAAGGTCTTTTTGACCCAAAATGAATGCAGCAGAATTTGTTCCCTAAACCATTGGACACTGGAGAAAACAGTCAGGAAAAAGAAATCTTATGGTCCTCACTGTAGTTCCTTTATTTGTCTTAAACAAAAAGGCTAATGTCAGGTTTCCTTACCTGAAGAGCCACTTTTTATTTTAACATTTAATAGCATGCTTTAAAATGTGCATATTATTTGATAGCAAAAATGACATTCCCAAAGTCAGTGCAATGGAGTATAAAGGATAAGGCTCAGTAGGGGTTTGTATCTGTCTTGTATGTGACAGATAAAATATACTTTTCTTACAAGTGTTCTCATTCTTTCCACTCTGCAAGCTCTTCAGCTACAAAAGCTGCAGTCTGATTTAATAGCTTTTCTTGCAACTGAAAATAAGTGTTTTAAGTCTTTAATATGTGTCTCGGAACTGCTATTTTGTTTCTGTCATTTAGTCCTTTCAAGTTCTTCACATCTAGACAGCAAGACCAAACAATCCTTTGCTTGCCAACTTTCCCTTTCACACAGAAGGAAAAGAATTCTATTCTGTGCACCAACAAAAAAGAGAAAAATACTTCAAATCCATAACTGTTCAGAAATGCAAAAATGAAAAATTAGCAGGGCAAATGCTTTCTTGGATGCAAGTTGATGCTTATTAGGAAAAATGCAAATAACATTTGCTGAACTTGTAGACAGGTACTGAGTCTCTCTCTCTTTGGTCCTCAGAAGAATTTGTTTATATCATATGAATACAGAATTCCTGACTTCATCTGAATTAATATTCACACAATTACAAAGCTGATTTGTAATAAGTTTTTTTTTAAGTTATTCTTGTCATATAAAACAGAGCGTAACACTCCATATGAAACATTCATATTATGGAGCACAAATATCTTCAGAGCTCAAAACTGATTGCTTTGAAAGTCATTATTTATTTGACCCTTTTAAACAGTCTTTCTTTCCTTTTCTTCTAGATAAATTCTCTTTGGGGACAAGAGAGGTTGTAGAACTGCTGTTCGACAGAATCAGGGACTAAGAAAGAAGTAGCAGACATAGAAACCAGAATGAACTAAATTACAGAAGTATGTACACACATATTTATAGCTAATTATTTTGCCTAAGAACAGTCAACATGATTTCAGCCACCAAGTTTCAGTGATAGAAGGGATTTCTAATTAAAGGGGTGGGGGGGGGGGGGGGGGGCGGAAGCTTTCATCTGTGTTCTACTGATGAAGTAAATGGAGGGTACTACTCTTAGGTTGACATCCTTGCACATAGCACAATTTTCAACCTAAAGTACAATAAACTAGCATATGTTTTAAACTGAGTAGATATTTTTTCTTTGTGAATGATGAACAAGGAATAAATATAGTCAGGATGTTATAATATTTTAGAACATTATAAAAAGTTGCAAGAGTACATGAAGCATTTAAAAACAAAATTGAAAAGTTAATTAGATTCAGAAGGACTAATCTTTTTCAAATGATTACTTTTAGAGTGAAACTGGAATTTATAACTTTGTACATCACTGCAATTAATCCATTAATGGCAGCTATTTCAAATCATATGGCACTAGTACACAGAATTATATATATTCACATACAGCTTCAATATCTACATCACAGGACCAGATTCAAATTGTAGTAAAGGTCTGAGTGATTATTGTTTTCAGGAATGTGAATTTTAATAACTGCATTATCTTATTCATGCTGGGTTTTTTGTTTTGTTTTTCATTGTAGTTTTCATTTATTTATTTATTTTAATTTGTCTTTTTCAATTGTTGGGGACTTTATCAGGGCATTTAGTTCTTACTAAGTGATAGTGGAACTCAGTCTTGTCTGCAGACAGTATTTTTTAACCATGGAATATTATGGCTTCTGGTCATTACTTGACAGAAAGCTTTATGTCTGGAAATGTACTATTATATTACAATCTTATTTTTGCCACCTTTCTGGGAGCAAAATTATAAATTTCAGCTTATGGATACATTTGATTCAGTGAATTGTAAGGTCAGAAAAGCATAAAATATATTTTTTAATATATTATTTAGTAAAATTTAGTTATAATTTAGTCTTTAGTTTAAATTTCTTTCTAATTAGCTAATACTATGTTAATATAATGATTTTTTATTCAGCTGACTCACGCAAATTGAGTGCAGCTGTGTAAGATTATCATTATTATAATTCTAAATACTGAAAAAAAATGTATAGACAATATTTATTTGACATTAAGTAAAAATTAAGAGTGAGCTGGGATAGAATGCCATAGTATTAGCATAGTCATAGCATTAATGATATTGATAAAGAAATCCTTTATTCTAGGATCAAAAACCTCTGGGGCCTAACAATTATTTCTACAGATTAAGAAGAAATATTTTTCTTGTCATATTTTCAGCATTCTTCCTTACATACTAGTCTTATCAAAGTGAGATATTTATGAGACATTGCTCCTAATAATTCATAGAGTAAAAATACTGGTAGAAATTGTTCACTAAAGCACTATGGGGATAGATATTCTTTATCAATAATATATGAAATTGTCTGCTTGTATCAGAGCAGGTATATCTTCAATTTTTGAAATTGGATATAGATAAGTTATGTATTATAATTTATAAAATTTTTCTATTTTTTTTTAAATTAGCTTCATTACAGACCAGCTGCATAAACTATTTCATGTTCTTTTACATATTTTCCTTCAACTCTCAGACATCTCTGCATATGACTAAGTTATTGCTGGTACTTGAATTTTTTGACTGCCACCAACATGAAATCAAAACTCTACTGCAGTAATAATAAAGCATGACTTATTTCATGCAAATGTGACAAAGAATATTGTGGTAGGCTCTTCCTGAAGAAGAAAATACTACTTGGCTATTGATTTCTTTATTCATTTGATCTGTTTTTCTTTTTTCTTTTTTTTTTTTTTCCTTCAGTTCTGGCTCAAAAAATGATTTGATTATATTACAGTGGCATTTTGCTGTCATATTTGGATCAGTCCTTGTATTCACAGAAAGAAGTGATCACTGTTACTATTCAGGTTGAACTCACAGAGAACAGATGTCAGGAGACATTTCTGAAACAAATCCAGTCTGAACTAACTTATAACTTTCTCAAAAATAAAAAACCTACCCTGTCTTGTGCAAGAGATTTACAAAAAAAAATTGAAATGCCTCTTTAATTTTTTTTCAGAGATAGAATATTCTCTATCTCTTAGAGGAGGGAAGAGGGAAAATGCCTTACTTTAAATCAGATTACTTTTGAGCCTTTTGACCTTGCTATAATTTGTTGCACTAAGATCTTTGACTCTGTTTTCGATGTCAGTATTTCCAATTTGTAAAAAAAAATTATCCACTACATTTTTCCCCCGATCAGAAAAAGAAACTGTTTCCTGTGTTGTTCTATAAAGACATATTAAATTAGGCTAAATTCACAGTCCTTTGATCATTTTCATTCTTCTCCTTTGAATTCCAAAATTATTTCAGTACCCTTCTTAAATGCAGAAATCTGAACTGAACACCAAGATCCAGCAATAAATATCAATGCTAAGTACATACCGTCTGCTATAATATATTATCATCTGAATTAATGCAATAATTAATTTATCAGCATATCAAAGTAAAAAATCATGAATAGCTGATTAGGCACTAAGTTTTATCTAAAGTCGCTGTTTTCAAAAATACAGTATTCACCCATCAATTAGGATTTTTGTTCTCATGAACAAGGCTTCACATCTGTCTTTTGGAGAATGCAGACTGTTCTCTCATACCCCCACAAAGTTGTTTATTCTATATCAGTGGCCATCTGCTTCCTTATTTTTTTACTTTCTCTTTTTTTGCAATTTGCAGACAATCAATAATGACTTCTCGTTATAATATTGTTCTATTTTGTTTCTTGGGACTACTTTTTTAATGGAAGCTTTGAATAATCAATAGTAAAGGTCTAATCTCAGTGCCATCCTATAAGTGCACAAATTAATATTCACTCAATTTCTTAACTTATCAAAGATTCACAAAATTGTGCACAATCACAGAATCACACAGAATCACAGAATTGTTGGGGTTGGAGGTCATGTTGTTCAACCACCCTGGTTAGGCAGTTTCCCCACAATAAATTACATGGGAAAGTGTGTAGGTGGGTTTTGACTATCTCCAGAGAAAGAGACTCCACAAACACACTAGGCAGCTTGTTCTGGTGCCCTCAAAGTAAATGCATTTTTCCCCATGTTTGTATGAAACTTCCTGGATTCCAGCTGGTGCCCATTACCCCTTGTTCTGTCGCAAGGTACCACTGTAAAAAGCCTGATCCCATCCACTTGACTCTGGCCAATTACATATTTATAAGCACTGGTAAGATTTTTTCTCAGTCTTCTCTTCTCCAAGGCTGAACAGTTCCAAGTCTCTCCACCTTTCTTCATAAGGGAGTGTCTCACTCCAGTTAATTGAGGCAAGATGATTCATGATATTGTACACTTGATGTGATTAAGAAATGGAGTCAAATATTTGCCCAACCAGTTTATTATAGAATTCTTAGTTAGTTAGACTTGGGGATGTTGGAGGGAGAGACAAAAAAAATAGTAGAAAGGTAGAAAATAAAAGCTAGAATTCATTATAGTAACACAGAAATAGTCACCAACGCAATGCCATGATGCACCATGAGTCCAGTTGTCAGCTGGGCTGTGGGGTCCAGTTTCTCTCACTTGGACAATTGCAGGGAAGTTTCTTTGGCCAGGAGAAAGCCGCACACCATGAAGAAAGGGGGAAAAAAAGCACACAAATGTTTTTGCAAAGTCTTTATATAAACCGTCTGATTCTTCTTGGTCATGTTGTCTATAATAATGACACATCCATCAAGGGTAAGGCAGTCCAGCACAGGCCTATCAGCAACAGTAAAGCCAGGGTCCGGACAGAAGGCTGAGCTGCCCCATTTGAGGAATAGCCTGGAATGCAACAGGTTTTGGGACATTCCTCTTAACTTCATTATTCCTGTGTCCTTGAATCTCACAACAACCTCTCAAGACAAAAGGAGTTTTTGCATGGCACGTCATGGGGAGATTATCCAGACCCCTCAGCATCTTTGTAGTCCCCTGCTGGACTCTCTCTGGAAGTTTCCTGCTTGGCCTGCTGTCTATACTCCTTTTAATGCAACCTAGGATGGCACTGGCATCTTGGCCACAAGGGCACACCATTGATACACGGTTAACCTGTTGGCCACTGGGGTCACCTAGATCCTTCTTTGTAGAGCTCTCTTCTAGCCAGTCAGCCCCTCGCCTGCAAAATGTCATGTTAAATTAATTATATTAAATTAAAATATCATATTATATGAAGCAGAACAAAATTCCAAGTGCACTAAAACATTATTATCTTTATCAATCAAACCTGTAGTTCAAGTTTATTTTTATGTGTTCAGTTTCCCATAAACCCGTGCCAACTTGTTTTGATACTCTTGCCTCAAGCCTATTCTCACCAATCTGTTATATTGTTTAGAATGAATATCAGACAAACATAATCTGTGATAATACTCATTTCCAACATATCTCTAGAAAGCAGAATTTTCTAAATACCATGACATGCCCAGGATCTGAGATGGGAAAATTTTCTACATAACACACTCTTCTATATTGGCGAAACAAATGGAAAAAGGATATACACAAAAAGTTCCTCCAGTAAGCCAAGTGAGATATTCCAAACTGCATACTTTACTTAATGATGAGAAGATGAAAGACCTATCAATACATTCTTAATTAAATGAGTAATGAATGTTCATAATCTACAGAGAATATCGCTGACAATCAAGTATTTTTAGTGCAATCAAACATTAGCTTTACTCCCATTCTCTAGTCTTTTAAGATTAATAGAAACCCTATTGACCTATATGAATCCTCATTTATCTTGGATCAAATTCATGACTGAATGTGCCAGTTAAAATTTTCAAATTTTCTAGATTCTAGATTTTGTCTTTTTTAATGTTGTCTTTTAAATAATCAAAAATACACTTATTTCTCCCTAAATTTGCTTGATTTTCAAGGTTCTGCAAAGTTACTTTAAGATTGAGTGATTTTGTCATTTTTAAAACTTAGTAAAATACTCCTTATGCCCTAAGATCCACCTATATGTGGATCCACCTAATGTGCTATTCATTGCATGGCAATACTATTGCATGATTTAAAGGAAGAGGTGGAACAGTTTCAGAGCATAAAATGAAAGCTGAGAGTTATCACCATTCTAGTGGGAGTAACCACTACTTTTGTGTTAAGAATGTAACTATAGTATCCACTTCATCACTGATTTTATCTTATACCTTTTAAGATCACAGCCAAATAGAGAAATATCTGTTTGGGCTAAGCAACTAAGCCTAGCCCCAGTGGAAGAGTTACCTTTCTTTCACTTAAATAGCTCAAAAACTCAAGGAATAAGTATGCCTTTATGTCTTTTGACACTTATGATGCTTTTAACGCATGCTGTTATAAAAATTCTTTCATCTTTCTTTTTTATTTGTTTATATCATAACAAAAAAATGATTGCACATTTAATTATATAAAGCATAAACATTCTCTTTGAAGTAATGTAATCATTTGTTTCAGCATACCCAACCTAACATACACACAAATCTCTGTAAAGGTTTTTTTTGCTAATCCTGCATGCTGTGGTTACATCAGGGGAGAAGAAGGCCAATATTTCTGACCCTAATATCAGGACAATCCCCTAAGTGTTAAATCTTCATTTCCCCTCATATTGCTGCATCATCAAGAAGAAAGAAGCATCACACTATCTGCCTGCTTTAAAGTATATCAAGCAGCCAGAATGTGGATTATTAACACTCGCTAATCCACTACTGTGGATTAACACTAACTAAAATATAGATTTTTTTATTTGCTGGCTTTTCACAAAGGTGAGCAAGTCTACGTATAACTATCATTAATATGAAACCTGCAGTTTTTAGGGATGTATCAAGGAAATAATTACAGCAGTCACCTCTGTATGTTTACTGTCATTAAGGAGGAGCTGCTATCTCAGAAATGGTTTTGCTACCTCATTAGTTAAAGGACAGTTCAAATGAAAACTGTTTTAACTTTCAGCTAATGAATAGAAACTGTGTAGAAATTAAGCTGCCAGTCTGTAACCTTTCTATTCTTTGAACCTGATTGTAGAAATAGGAAAATTTACTAAAAAGTACAAAGTATACCTATCATTTTCTGCATAACAAAAGTGCAAATAAAAAATAAAAATAAGAAGTTTTTTAAAAAAGAAGAAATCAAATATTTTTGGATCCAAAAACAGAATTCAAACTGAACAACATTTTAAATAAAACAGAATTAAAACAAAGGTAGAGTTTAGAGTATGGTTATGCAGCTCTTTTGCATTGTAAGTCTGGGTATGAGGGCTGCCCCAAAAGTAATATCTCGTATTTTATTACGTTGGACCATGAGGTCAGAGGCAGATGTTGCTGATACAGCAGTAGAAGCTGAACCTTCCCAACAATATTCCATTATGTTTTGTTGCCATGTGACAGATGGCAGTGGCATTCTGACAAAATATGTGTCTGACATGGAATTGAGAATGAAGAAAAGACATGCCACTGAATTTCTCCAGGTGGAAAAAATTGCACCCATTGACATTCATCGACCTTTATGGAAATCAAAGAGTGAATGTGAGTGCAGTGAGGCACTGAGAGGTGCATTTCAGCACAGCGACAGTGAGTCACCTCCTCTGGTGCAGATTTTTATGAGTGTGGCGTGCAGGGTCTTGTTCATTGCTGGAAAAATGCATATCTACTGGGGGTGACTATGTTGAAAAATATATTTTTGTAGCTGAGGATTTGCTCTATCAAATGGTGTTATTTTGTTCTTTGTCTCTGTTGTAATTTCCATGGAAATAAATACGAGGCATTACTTCTGGAACAACCTATGTAGATTTCACTAAGCATGTTAACTTTGACTAACTTAGAAACAAATTCATGTACATTAAAAAAAATAAAAGATCTGTTTCAAAATGCATGCCTTCTCGCAAACTTTCATCATAATCAGATTGCTTTTACTATTTGTCTTATCTTCTGTATTTTATGTATCTTCCCTTAGATCTTTCAAGGAAGATTTGTATCCTTAGTTTCATATTTGTACCCAAAAGAAAGCCTCATTGCTATTGTGAAAAAAAAAAAGTGTAGTATGATACAGGACATGGGAGATTAAACACCTTTATCAAATGCCTCCTTTTAATTATGTCAAGAATAATGAATTCAGCTGCATCTGACAGACTTGTTGGATCCCACTAAAAGTACAGCAGTTTATGCTTACATCACTAAGTAAGCAAAAGCTCAGACCTCTTCAAGGTTCCATCAAGTGACTTTCAGAAGATCTCATCAATGTTCTGAAGGACATGTTCCTGTTATGTCTTGGAATGCCTAGTGCCATCTTATTTCCATGATAACATGTAAAATAATAATGAGAGTCCCTGTCATCAAGAGGTATCTTACAGTGGAGAGACTAAAATGCAGCACCTCAAACAGGATGCTGTACAGGAGATTATTTTCATTGTCTCATGTTGAACTGTGCTCTTCAAATGGGAAGAAAAATCTGTTCAAAACAGCTTGGCTAAATGAAGAAACATTTGTACGTTACCAATGAAAAAGGAAATAATGAATTCAGTTTTATTGGCATAGTTGAACTCTGGAAGGAGTAAAAATCAAATTTTGATTTTACGTGCTAAGATATATGCGTAAGTATTCAGTAGTGTAACTGAAGGATCACAATTTGCTGTACTTAAATCTCATGAGTACTGAGGAAAAAAAAACTTATTTACTTCATGTGTGAGATTCTGTGAAATAATTATTAAAATAAAGTGTTTTGAAGGATGTGAACAGATCTTTTATGATCATTGGAAAAGGTTTATGTATTTCAATGCAGAGCCTAAATTCTGCTTCATTTCCTTCCCTCATTTGGTAATATAAACCAAAAGCAAGAAAGAATTAAAAATCTACTGATTGGAGGTATTGAGATCTACATTCTCTCCTGTTATTTGAGCGGAACTTTATGAAGACTTTCTTCAGTGATTTTAGAATGTAAAAGATGCAGATGTAACCTAGCTACTCCTTATAGCAGAAGAATTTGAAGGAGAAGGCTGATACTGCCACAGAGTAGCTTCATTTCTCTACTGCAATATCAGGGCAGGGACTCTTTCTAGTATATAAATACGCAAATTTTCTCCACTGTAAATCTCACCTATAAATGCAAAGTTCTACGAAAAGATGAAGACAATACAGACTGAGTATTCAAAATAATAAAATGCTTCTTCATGAGTCAGCTCTCAAAGCAATATATCCTTTAAGAAAATACCTGCATTTTTGTTATCGTAATGGTCTCAGATTGCTATATATTTTATACTCAGTTAATAAGGTCAGCAAGTTCCAAAGTATTATAAGGCACAGAAATTCACTGGAAAGCACATCCTTTTCTTGAAACATAATGATTTTTTATTTCATTTGCCTCCTTCAAGGCTGTCTGTCCTGACTGTAGCCAGTGTAGTAGTTTAGCAAATTAAATAGAGATTCAAATATAATAGAAAATCCAGAGGGAAAAAAGAAATGGTTCCATACCCTGTAGGTTTGCAAATGATAATAACAATCCAAGATATTTTTTATAATGCTAAATAATTTGTTATCTCTTTGTAATAAATGAAATTAACATTGACAAACCACCTGAATGTGGTATGCAGCATTACCATGTAACTATTTTGATGACATATCCAAAAAGTAACTTCTTTTAGAAATTACATGAAGATGAGATATATTCATTCTGAATGGCTACATCATTCCTGATTCGGGCTGTATCCAGACAACAGGCAAGAGTAAAAAACACTAATAATGAAAGGTCATAAAATAAAGTGTGATTGTATTTTAGGCAATTTTTTTTTTCAAATAAAAAACTAATGGAGATTATAAATATTTAGATTAAAAATCTAATGCTAGCACATAAGAAAAAGAAATAGAAATTTATATTTCAGAATTGCCATTTTAAAATTGGCCTACGATTTTTGTATGGTTGATTTAAGGTTGGTGAAAATGCATTTCATTTGGTAGCTTAAGAAATTTTAATTTCAGAAATGGACATTGATAGATTTTGCTTTCTACCTTTGCAACAAGATCTCCACTGTAATATGCTTGTTTTCTATACTTTCATCTAAAAAAATAGCTACAGCACAATATCTGTCCAATTTAAACACTTGTTTGCATAGCTACATTTTACCTTACCCTATTGAATGGGAGAGAGGATTTGCATTAAAAAACCTTTCTCGCACTGTGATAAATTTCAAAAGTATTTCATTCATTATCTTAGGCCAGACTTCTAGAGGATCTCCCTAATTCGTAAACACTGTCTATTTACAAATGACAACTGTATTATCTGTCTTTCATAAAAGCCAGCTTTTGTTTATGAATTTGAATATCAACATATTAAAATCTGCTCATAGCTACTGAACTGGCTCTTACAGATTTGGAGTTTAGCCCAAAGAAATGAAATATTGTTGCAAATATTTGCAGATGCATCAAAGAGTATCCTGTGAAAATACGATACAAGGACTGTTTACTGAGTGCTAGATATGAACAGGATAAAAAGTGAAAATGAACAAGAAAAATAGAGATTGAAATATTTTTATTTCTAATAAAATATTGCACTTCCAAAAATTAAAGACAGAAAAAAAGATATATGCACTCATGCAATGTGCAAGGTTGTTATCCAATACCCAATGTCATAATATACTTTTAAAAATTAGTTATTAAAAATCATCCGGATGTTAATATTCAATATGCTTCCAAACAGATTAAATGTTTATCATTCAAAATGTGTCTTAATTAAAAAAATATGATTATATGTGCATTAAAAATTTATAGTAATAATGCAACAGTAACTCTTCTGTTGTATTATTATTAAAATCTAAATGTTTAATTAAGCGTTCTGTATGCTTATCTAGGTACCTTATACTTTTTCCCCTACTTTTTTACTCAGCTTTTTTGCCAGATGATTGTGGCATTAGCATGCATGTCTCATAATCAGAGACAATTACAGAGACATTAAGACAAAGAAGTTAACCTAAATTCCTAGAACGTATTCCTCTAATATTTTTTTTTAAATACCATTTCTTCACCAATACATATATATTTTTTTTGTTCTCAGAAAGACAGGATCCAAGAAGTTGTAACAAAAAGAAACTCTTCTTACAGCAGAAATTTCAGTAATTTTTTTTACAGGCAAATGAAGGACTCATACTCAAAGTGATTTTATGTCTTATCCATTCTTAGCATGGTTTTCAAGAGTAAATAAAAAGGTCAACCACTATACTCCATTTTAAGTCTAGTGAATTAGATTTATTGATTTAAATAAATATATTTAAAAAAAAATTAGATGCTGAGGTCATATTATTTAGAGGTAAATTTTCAATTCTAATGCTCAATATAACATCTGATTTTGAGAAGTCTGAGATCTTTACAGGAGGAAAAACATCAATGTGCCTCTTTCAAATTGAAAACATTGGACATACTTATGCTGAAACTATGTTTGAAGTAGTGAAGCTCTTTCCATACTGCACTTCCAGATACACATTCATTTATGTGGTGCTGGAAGCATTAGAAAATGGGATGTTGTAGAGTTGAACAGCCAAGGAGGATTAAATGCTAACAAATACACGGTTGTAATATTCATCTTTTTTAAAGACATTAGTATCTTTTAAATTATTGTCAAATATGTCAGAGTATATTAACCGCAGTTTTAAGAGTATTAAACTTTACTCAAAATTAAATTATCTTAATTTTTTAATATAAAATTACAAACCACCTTCCATAATTTTTCATTTAATTTAAGACAAAAAGAGCTTGAACTTTTCTAAAGTTTTTATTTAATTTTTTTTCCCCAATTTCTTCTTTTCTTTCTAAAGGTGCCAAAGAAATGAAGCACAATGTGGAGAAGTAATATGGAACAGCGTTGTTAATGACACATTTATTCTATAAAGTACAACCCAGGACGAATCAATGATTTAGTAACTATCGACATGAGAGCCAGACAAACACCACCTTGTATGATCAATCCTGCTGTTTTGCTGTTATACTCTTTTCTTGTTTATTGTGCATTTCTAAACCCCTTCCTGACTGCTGCCACCCAACATTTTTGCTCACCTACTGTTTTATTGCATAGCCTACAATTGTAAGGTTTGCAACAAGGAGCATGTTCAGAGCTTAGCTTATTTCTTACCTACTTCATGTTGGTACTACAGGTCAATGCCCAAGAGATAATAATGAAAATAGCTAAGGCTATGCTCAACTGCACAGCTAGCGCAGAGGAAGTAGGAAAACAGACCTTCACTGATAAATGTAAGTGCAACATTTTATTAGTAGGAGAATTTTCCAACGTTCTCCTAAGTACATGCCCTGAGCTCTCTTCACATCCATCCCCAAGCTTAGGGGCACAATCAAAGTCTGGCTTTTGTTTGTTTAAGAAATATTACACTATGGGTTTATACACTGAGCTGTAATTGACTCTCAGTATTCAATCATTCAATGTAGAATGGGTTTTCACAGGTTGCTGTAATACATCTATATAGGTTAGGATGTTGGAAGCACACCTTTTTAGGGAAAGTGCAAGTTTTTTCATTTTCTTGCACTATAATAGAAAAGAATTAATGAACTTTTCAGGTGCACAAAGCATATTAAATTATCTTATTGTTCTTATTAGTCTTCAACCCCTTGTTCAAGAGAGAGGAAAATGTGTATATTTTCCAACAATATATGCAATCCTTAGGATAGGCAGGAAATTATTTAACACTTTAGATGTTCTTCAGAGAAGCATGCCTTTTCATTATGTTATCTACAGTCAAGGAATTAAAAAGATTCACAGCATTTAAACTTTGTGAAAGAAAACATGTATGAGAAAGGGAATATAAATGAAAGATATTTTGCTGGTTAAATCACAGCTTGACTCCATTACTTTTTTGGGTAAGCTTATGAAGCTCAGAGTAAAACAGATTTGACTAAATCCTTGTTTTCTTTTCCAACCAACTACTCTTTATTCAACAATTTAGGAGATTGTATAGTGACTCTAAACATTTCAGAGAATATACTTTCTCTTCCATAGTTCTCATTCCTGTGCTCCTCTGCAAACCAATGGCCCTCCAGTATTACAAAATAATGAGGCCAATTGTTTCATGTGTAAATACTGGAACTATTGAAGTGAAGAGAAAAAGGAGATAAACTGATTTAGTATAATTTTTGTAAAAGGAGAATTCCCTTTCATAAGAGTGCTGCTAGGATGAATAATATAAACTCCTACAATTTAATCATTTCCTCATCCTTCTTTTTCCTTGTTCTTAATTTCATGTTTTCTATAACTTAACATAGCTTTAAATTGGAATTGAATGCAAGCATGTTTTGTGAAGGCCTAACGGTAAGAGTAAATGGAAGGAACACTACAGATCTTGGTTATTTTGCAAGTGCGACACAATACTACACAGAACTTCTAAATTCAACATGCATTCTGCTTCTTTTTTAAAGAAAAGGTTTAGAAAAAATACATATATATTTTCATGCAAACCTTGCTTGTTTGATATGACAGAAGAAAGGAAAGCCAGTTCTTATTTTTGCTGTGGAGTTGAAAAACAAGTTATTGTTTGTAAGCTCTGATTTCTGTTCCAGGAGTAACATTAAAGTTGTTAAGTAACCCATGGTAAGTCATTTGACTCCCGCAATTTCATTTTTTCTTCTTAAAATAGGAATAAAATACTATTTTGGTTCTCAAAAGAATTTTCATGAGCTCTGGGATTTTCTCACAAAGTGGGGTATATAAAAGCAGACACATTTTCTGTGATTATGGAAGAAAATCTATTACTGGAATATTGTCAGAAAGAAAATATAAAAGGGGCACAGATCTGGAGAAGAATATGTTATTTTCAAAATGAACTAATACTTCCAGATACAGAATTTGTTACTCAGTTCTCTGTAGCAATTTTCTGGGTTTACAGCATAGTCTATAACAATCTACTAATATCAACTGAATGCATTTGAGCTAGATTCATGTAGAGGTCAATTTTATGTGGATTACAACACTTTTACACTGTAGTCAGAATTTGATTAACTAGAAACACTTTTTACTTCTGTAAGAGGTTTCCTTTATTATTCTTTATAATGTGTAGTTTAGTTGTGTTTTCTGATATTATCACCTTACATGAAGTGTGTATGTATGTGTATTCTGTATCCATAAAGATTATCTCTGTTGATTAAAAACTGTCCTTAAAAACACTGACAGTGTCTTTGTAGCAGGCAATTATATCCTCTTCCCTACATTCCCTAACACAAGCCTTCCTGACTCTTATCAAAGATGTCTCAAATGTTAATAAAGTTGTATCACTCAATTCATCATAAATTTAGAACAGAATTAAGTATTGACTAATTCTCTGATCCACTGAAAAATATGTGTACTAATTGGAACAGGAGGAAAAGTATTAATGGGGATAATTATTTTTAAGAATATATATTTAGTGGAGAAAAAGATATTATTTAAACAGCTTTCCCTATCACTTGAAAAAGATATTTAAGCATGTATGTATTTAAAAATAGGCAATGAACCTTTAAATCAGGTGGCTGGCACCTGACACCTCCATATTTTGGATGCTTTTCTACTAAGAAAAATATTTTTAATTACTAAACAGTACCTTAATTTTTGTTTAAATGAACTCTTGGTATTCTGTAAATATATTTTTATGTTCTGATAATGACAAAAAATTTGTTTCATTTTTCAAAATATAAACGAATTTAATAAGTATTTTTGCAGTCTGATATCTGAGATGACTGCTACAGTTTAGTATGCTTGTAAAAATTTAGCTCCTGGTATGCTAAAAATGAATAATTTCTCAAACGAAAAGGTTATTTCTAAATGGAATATAGTTTGTTTCCCCCCACATATAATGCTACTTCAAATGTGATGAATATGCATTCAGTACTCAAACTGATCAACAGTTTATAGTTTAGCAGAAAACTATAATTACGAGACATAGAACAACTATGCTCAACAAATACTTCCAATTTTCTTCTTCAGATCTGCAGTGCTGATTAGTTTTGCTGTGATATGTACCCATTTAGCTAATTCTATATTTCTAGACGTATGGATCCATGTCACTGACAGTAATGTTGTTCTTAGATTGAGATCCCTGATAGTAACTAGAATGATAAATTAACATTTTTATTGATTTTATTATACAACAGAATTTTAAAGAGTTAAAAATTACTCTTTTTACTAAAGTAAAAAAGTTGGCCAGATTTTCCCCAAGGGGCAAACTTCCTTCAGCTAGGCAGTCTTTCAAGACTGTCTTTCAAGTCTATTTGGAGTGGCTGAAAATCATCAGATTTTCAGAAATTTATCACAAGCCATTTCTGGATGGACTCTACAGAGCTTAGTTGGTGCAGTGAAATGTTTTTTGATTATCTTAAAGTTTAAAGTCAGTTGTAGTCACAGTTTTGGTCTGGTTTGGTCTGGTTTGGCCATCCTAAGGGGATGAAGGGACCCACAGACCCATGCCCCAGGAAAAAGTGCAAGGGAAAGGTGAGGAGTTGGGCCTAGATGAGGAAAGCAGCAGCAATGAGCTAATGGAAATATTTAGTTTACTGAATATAGTAGCAGAATGTGAGATAACACAATAGAATACAGTAAGATTGGAATTGAAACTAATAAATCAAATAAAATGAGAAAGAGGGAGTTTCCAAAACTGAAGTCCTTACTCTAATGCTGTAAGCAAAATGGCCAGGAAGCAAAGAGAGAACAGGCAGCCTCGTGACTCCCAGTTTTATCTTTCCCTCTGAATGGAAAACAGAAATGGAAAAATGAAGTCTTCTGGGAGTTGTAGTTCATTCTTCTCTTCTGAGACCAAGTGACTAGAAATATAGACAATCCACAGAACTGCAGCATTAACTCTTTAACTCGTAATGCACTGCATGATGTTACGATGCAAAATGCCAATGACAAACCACAAAACTATGACAGTGTAGACAGTTTGTTTAAGGTTACTGACCTGCTTTTTCTCTAAAATAAATCTGAAAATGACCCATTCTTATCTGATTTGTGTGGACAACCTTACCAAATAGCAAGAAATACAAGTGTGCTGATATTTTTACTACTTAGCACAGATCATAAAGGACTCTAGACCCCAAAGACTATGGGGTCTACCCTAACTGGGTATAAAGAATAACTGATGATAAATATAACTCTTTCTGGAGGCGATGATGTTGTTTATTCCCTGATTTTTATCATCCTGTATACTTTAAAGATTGAATCTTGTGACCATAGGAAAGAGTTTCCTACTTATTTTGCTCAATTTATCCCAAGAGGAATTCTGACCATTTCTATATGTGCTCTCTAGTTAACAGTCAAAATACAAAATGCAAATATATGCAAACAAAAGAGAGATGTACATAAAACAAAGAGAAAGAGCCAAATTCACAACAAACATTTTTTGCAATTACTGATTTGCCCATTTTTCTCCATCTGATATACTTTACAAACACATGGGGCTCTGCATATAACAGCATGATTAAACCTGGGCTGATCTTCTCTTTTTTTACTTCACAAGTTGCCAGTTATGGTGGTGCCTAGCAGAAATCTAAGATAAATTGCCAGCCTCACATATTGGAAATGTCTATCACCTTTTCCTGCATAAGAATAAAAATATTTCTCTTTATTTTGGTTTAGCATTTATTGTTGCTGTTTTTGTTGTCTTTTTTTCCTGGCAAAGTTCTCTTCACTGCCAATTTAAGTTGCTCCTTCTAACGACATGAACACATTTTCTGTGGCAATACTATTTTAACATTTCACTTGTTGGTCTATTTATATTGCTGTTGTTTTATAATTCTTTCATCTGCTTAGCACAGGCCAGGTATCAGCCTTGCAGCCTCAGCAGTGGCACCTGATTATCTTCCCAGTGATCTCAATGTTAAGCATCTTGACATCAGATTTTGGACTGCTCTTTTGCACTACATCTTGTTCACCTCTAAGTCACAGACATGAGTTTGAACTCTCTTGTGCAAGATGAAAAGATTGTTGTTTAAACTCAGAAAATCTGTATTTTCTTATCTCACTCAGATCAATCTGATCACTACTTCCTGCAATTAGCTTTTGTAACAATCTGTCTCTTCATTTTGTTCAGTTCTTATGCAGAAACATTTCTGACTCAAGAGCTGTGGGAAACAAATAGATTTAATCAAACAGAACAGAAGAAGAGGAAAACAGTGATAACAAGTAGAAGCTGGATTTAACTTTCAATTAAAAAAAGTAAAAGGAAAACCATTTTATAGGATTCAACATGCTCTAGACAAATTGTTTTTTATAAAAAAAAATGAAAAATGACCAATAGGATAAAATCTTTTTGCCATACCAGGTTATAAGATGGTGAATGGCGTTATAGCTAACTTTTAAATCCGAAGTGTATGGGCACCGTATTTAATCCTTCCTGAAAGATCAGTACAACAGGACATGTTCAGATCACCGCAGCAGATATATTCAAAATTGCTATTTTTAAATATTTACAAAAAAATTTAAAAGTACATGAGGCATAAGTGAAAGATAATACAACATCATGGCTTAGGTATCCAAAATAAAGAAAAGAAAAGAAAAAAATAAGGTCTCTTTTTTTCTCAGCTTCATCATTTTTCTTAAAGATTTCTATTTTGTTAAGAGACCATCATTAAGACTTTTGTTATCATCTTAGTTATTCTTGAAAGTAGTAAAACTAGATGTTTCAAAACACATAGTTTTATGCTTTGAACTCTATACTTCGGTCTTTAATCAGCTTCTTTTACTGACCTTTTTGTTTAATGTTGTATCTTTTCAAGGGGCTGTGGTTTATCTTAATAGAGTAATTGCATGTTGTGACATTACCCAGGTGACTACCTCCAGTGAACTGAAGTCTTCAAGTCAAGTATCTTACTCTGCTGCAATACTGCACTAAAGGAAACAGCAAAACTTTCAGAAAAAGCACTGACAGTTTTAGGACTTGATCATGTAATAACAAACTTCAGTTCATAGTGGATGTCTTTCAAGTATCTCTTCCTAAAGCCTCTCCTTGCTCCTTAATATTACGTGTTTTATGTTATGTACCATATGTACCAATCTTTCAAAGATAGATTTTACGGAACAGAAATGTTCACCAATAAACTTCTATATTAAGCTGTGTAGAAAAAAAAAAAAAAGTGTTTTTCTTTAGAAGATCAGAATTGATTTTTCAAAAGAAGGTCTACATTTGCTTTGCATCATACTCCAGCTCATACTGGAAACAGCATATTCTAGCCAAGTCTTTGGCTTCATCTCAGCTGTTTCCAAAGTGAGCCAATAACTGATGTCAAAACACTCATTTGGCCACCACATGATGTCTGTCTTTAGTTCTTCCTGGGAGCCGTCCAAACAGCTTCTCTAAGCCATTTCAGAGCAGTGATTATCACCTATCCTGGTGATTTTCTAAAGGTGCAATGTCAAAGATTCAACTGCAAAACAAAACAAAACAAAACAGAAAAAAACCTACAAAAAAGAAATTATTATAACACATTCTACACTTTAATAGAACTAAACTGCAGATATTTTACAAATATTTTGCTTGCACTAAGAATTGCACAAATGGATATAGATAATATTGAAAATGATATTTGAGGCTAGATGTATGATAGAATGATAGAATACAATAATAGAATAGAATATGCACTGCTTGTATACCTATATATTGCTGTATTAGAACCATAGAATCATAGAATCCTTAGAGATGGAAAGGACCTTTAAAGGCCATCTGGTCCAACTCCCCTGCAATGAACAGGGTCAGCCAACACTAGATAAGGCTGCCCAGGGCCTGATCCAGCCTCGCTTTGAATGTCTCCAAGGACAGGGCAAACAGGGCAAACATATCTCTGGGCAATCTGTTCCAGTGCCTCACCAACCTTACTATAAAATATTTTTTACTTGTGTCTACCCTATTTAAGCTTGAAACAATTTCCCCCTGTTCTATCACCACAGATCCACATTTAAAAGACCCACAGTTGGAAGTGGCCATTGGTCCTGATACAATGATAATTGCAGAAGGAGACAACATGAGCTGTGAACTCTGAGGTGTAACAGTCCTCATTGGCCTAAAGTCTTGTTATTTGTATTTTTCTCTCCTAATTTTTCTGCATCTTGGTTACATCTACTTTGTGTCAAAAAGTTATAAATAAAACACATATAAAATCTTCCATATGTGTGAGAAGATAAAAATAGACAAGAAATACCATTACTGTAATAATTAAGCAAAAAAGCAGCAATGTAAGTTGTTACAGATTTTCTGCCATGTCACAAAAAATACATATGAACGATTTCCTATCTTAGGCATCAAAATTTTTGACAACTGCCAATTTAAATTTTCTATTGCCTTTTGCTGTTGATTGTTTTGGGCATTTTGCCCAAAGTTCATTTTCCTCCTGTTGTTCAGATTAAAGAAAAGAGACAAATACAGATCTCAGCGCTGCAAGTTTTGGAAACAATCTGTATTTCACTGATGAAACTTTTGAGTTCACTGCTTCAGGCCCCAAGCAAAGGACCCTTTTCAAATAGCCTCTCTCTCTTCCCATGTAGTGCTTAAGAAGTCTGAAGAGCAATGCCTCCGGTGGATATAAACTTTGTTTATCTTTCCTGGGTGTATGTGAAACTATCAGCATTGAATGTTATTAAGCCCCAGGCCTATAGGATTAGAGAAATAGTTTTTTTTTTTTTTTTCACATTTTCATCTGATTTAAGGACAGTTATGGGTTATGCTTACCAGTTTCATGAAGCACCACGTTCAGACCTAAGTTTAGGTGTTTATATTCCAAAGAGAGTATCTGTCTTTGGAATTTTCTGTTGACTGTTTAGCCCGAGGTGTTGTGAATCTCATACTCAGATCTGCTGCTGGAGTGTACACATCTCCTAGGAACATCTAGCTTATGAACTACTCTTCTGCAAAAGAGTGCTATGCTATAATTCTCAAATTTCCAGCTTGAAAATTTCACTTATAATCCCCACTAAAACTAAGTGTAATACTGCTCCTGCAGCAGAAGCAGGATTCAGAAAATCAATACAGTTATAGTGTAGCTTGAGTTAGATTTACATGTATCATTCCATATGGACCAATGTGTAGAGCCTAGATTCCTGAAAGTCCAGCTTTGAACCTGGCCTGGAAGTAATCAGTGTTGTTGATTATTTCAAACGAATTTAAGGAACCCAACTTTTAATATCTGCTGAAAGACATGTAAAATGTTAACAATATCTTAAATGATCAAGTCAAAACGTTAAAGTTCATTTATTCATAATGTTATAATTCCCGAATTGTTCAACTGTTCCACTGAAACATTAAAATTATACACATAATTATTAAAATTATAAATAAAAAAATATTAAAATTATACACATAAATTTTATCTGTTAAAACCAGCAACTATTTAGAAGCTCACCTAGGTTTTAAATAATGTTTGAGAGAAGGCCTTCTCATATCTAAGTTTCATGGTCTTACAACTCACATGAAAAGCCTCAGTCATATTTTCTCTGCAGATATTAGCTTTTTACTTGTTGGTTTGTGTTCACCCTTTTACTAAGAAAAACAGAGCAGCTTTTTATACATGAATACATATCTATTTTATACATGAGTACATGTATCTTTATACGTATTTTATACACATGCTATATGTGAATAGATATGCATACATGCAAATTTTATATGTGCTTTTTTTCACACTAATTGCTCCTGACTTCATGTATGTAAATGAGACAATTAGAACATGTAAATATGAACAATATGAGAATATCTTTGACAATAATCAAAGCAGTCCTCTTCAATGGTAGAAATCAGAAAATAATGAATTTACAAGATTGCCTCTCAGTCTTTTACATTCATAAATGAATTAAGAACTGTTGTTTTTATCCTGTCAAAAAGACGCATGTGTAAAACAAAAATCTATGAAAATTCTCAAGAGCTTTTTCCTGAGGACTTTGTGTGACAAGTTTCACTGAGGACTTTTCAGAACACTGCACACTGTCACGAAGGAGATTTCTATGAGTAATATATTACTTGGTCAAAACTATGTTCTTTTCTTTCCTACCACATTCTTCTAAAATGAGAATGTTACTTAAAAAAATCCCAGACTACCAAGACCCAGGGGAAATTCATTTTATTTAAACTGGAAAGGCTAGAGAATTCTGGTACTCAAGTCTCAAGAAGGAAGTATATGAGAGAAGACAGAACCCAGGAATCTAACCTACTGTTTCCAGAGATAACAGCTGATCTTCATCAAACACAACTGTCTAGGAAGAAGACTTTGGAATATAAACTGTTCCCACAAATTTACCAAATGGCTAGAGAGAACTCACACAAAATTCAACACTCATTCTCCCATGCAGCTATACTACATTTTCCAGCAGGCAAGTTTAACGTGAAAGCACAGAAGAAACTTATCTGTGTTACTTCCACAGCAGTTGCCACCTCCAGTTGTGTATGTACATATATATGTTTGGTAGTTAGTTGGATTATGACACTTGAAACTGATTTCAGTTCTGTTTTCTGTTTCTTATGAAACCTACCACAACAACACCTACAGATTTTGGAATTTGTACAGAAAGATTTCTGCTGTGAAATATATTCAGTTGATGATCATCTTTACTCTTTGCAGTTACTTCCACTTGATAAGTCCTCTTCCACTATAAACAATTAAAAATGATATAACCAAAGCACAGAATCCAAAATCATTATGATAATAGAACCACAATATGATATTTACTATATCCTGGCATTTCTCAAGCTGCCCAGTTCCTAATCATTGATTAGACTTAGGAAAAAAAGTAGAAAAGGACAGGATTTATTATAGAGTTGATCAGATGGTTCTTTATTGGCCAATCACTTTTCATACTGTCATTTTCAATGGATCGCTCTGACAGGAAAGGCTATGAAATCATATGGTGGAAAAAAAAATAAAATAGAAAAGGAGAAATATAATTGGTTTGGCTAAAAAGTTCAGAAAGGTCTAGGTACATTGGACAGTTGGACACTGATTTTATTCTACTACAGGGTCACATTTTGCGATGACAGCAAAAGCCATTCAGCACTGCAGATGATTTGATTTCTTGTGCCTTGCATGGGCAGCAACATGTATTTTTTAAAAGGTGTATTTTCAATAATCTTTCGAATCATTTGTCTGTAACAACTGCTTAGAGGGCTGACATTGAAATCCATTAGCTTATCAAAATATTTTCTTCTCTACAACATATAAAGATTCATGCTAGATATTGTAAACTTGCCATTGATTTTCCAAACAGTTGCAAAGAGTTGGGGTAAAAGGAAGGTCACATTTTGAAGAAAAATGGATGTCTGTGTGTTCTAATATGAAAAATAGGTGGCAGATAGTATTTTTGTAGATTGCAAGATTTCATTTTCAAGGCATGTTGAGCAGCATTCATTTCACTTCATCACAGTCCACAGTAATACCAAAATGACTTTACTTTGTATTAAAGGAGAAATATAAGATTTGTCAGTCTTGGAAAGCTGGCTATTCATTTCAGTGACTGCAGCACATGACTTGTTTTTTCCCCTCTTCATCATAAGTGCTTTCACTGCTCTTTTGAAGAAAAAAAAAATGTTAAACAATGGTGATGTTTATCTCAGAGTACTAAAGAGAATAATTGTTCCTTACACACTTATATTTTTCATTCCAAATGGGTGAAAAATATTCAACAATGGATTTAACATGAGCTGTACTTCAAGATTAGAGCTAGGTACCTCTGTTTTCCAGATGCCTTAAGCACATAAAAATAATTAATATTCTTGAAATAGTCACCCACTAGAAGCTTCAGTTATGAAGTTAATGGCTTATCACTGTAGAGGAGGTAAGTTACCTTTATCTTTAAAATGAGTCATAAATTTGAAGACTGTCTGGAATTGTTTTATCTGTCAGCAGTGCAATGTCCTACACTGAAACTTTGTGTTTAGTGTCTGAATTGAATTTATGTATTTTCCTTTCTGTACTCAATGTAGATACATTATTTGCTTACCAGAAGAATACTGGTTCTACAGAAAAACTGGCATTTTCAAACTGCTAATGCATGTAGATGAAGAGACTATTAATTCAAAGTTCTTTCAGACCTACTTCCATGGGACTCAGTCATGCGAAATACTATTAAAAATTATCTTCATAATGTGAAAGAGCAACATCACCTATTCCTAGGTCAATTTAAAGGAAAAATTATAGAAAGGCACATGGAAAGTGTTAATATAGACTTAGAACAACTTCCTGTTTTTCATTAAAACTGTATTCCGAAGGAAAGGAAAAAAGTGATTTATTTATGTGAAAAAGAATTAAATGATTGTTTGAAAACAGTAGTTTTTTCCCTCTAACTCAGGAACTTGAGTAAATAAGGTCATTGTTTACATCTACTGTATGTAATAATAAACTTCCTCAGCATGATTATGTTTTGACTGTTTAATAAAAAAATTACAAATTTACATTGCAGTTTGAGACAATATTTAAATACATAGTAAGTAAAAGTGTGCCAGAGCTGGAAAAGCAGAGAACAAATACTGATTTTCTCGAGCTGGCATGCTTAGAGCCTTTGTGACTGCATATTTAATAGGGTCCCTCAATCTACTGCCTTGACATCCATTCCAAGTAATGAGAAAACATATTCCTCTCTACCAAATATTTCTGTTGAGAGACTAGGAAAAGGAGGAAGAGTAATCAGCTTTAGAACTGTTTCCTCATCACTCTTATTCCTTTCCCAACAGCTATGCAGTTTTATACTTGTATGCTTCTCTCAGTGGAAGAGGTCTACGAGCACAAACAGATACCAAATGGAAATATATGGCAACAGCATAGCCACAGTTTTCCTCCTGACAGAAAGGAAGTTGCCTGGCCTCATTACCCTAATTCTAGCATCCAGAAAAGTAGTTCTCCCACATGACCCTGAACAAGCCACACATGTCCAGGGAAGAGCTGCAACTGTGAGATTTGGAGGTTTCTTCTTTTCCATTCACATGAAGCCACAATTTCACCACTGTCATCAGTGTGCAACTCTAGGGATCTATTTGGTTTATGCCTGAATTCAGTTCTGCTATTTGGATACAAGTGTGTAAAGAATATCTAACAATTCTAATGCAGTAATGACAAAACTGCACTTTACCTTCATATTATAGAGATTATAACATATTTTAACTGGAGCACTGCTATTAAAAACAGTGAGTACACAGAAAAAAGATTTGATAACATAGTAGCCTAGGAAACTGAATTAACCTGAGGACTCAAACTCAGGTGCCAATCACTATGATTAACACTGCAGGGGTGGCTACTCAGCATGAAGTTACTCCACAACAGCCAGTTTTGGTCTTACCATAAAATGAGAAAATTATTTAACTCCCAGTTTGGAGCTTGGGAAGTAGTTGGTATAATAATGGAAGATGATTAGGCTACAAAACTGAAGCCATGCTTATTGGGTGATTTAAATCATTGACTAAATCCCTTCCAATCATCTTCTGCAAAGGTTTTCCCATGTTATTTTCTTTTCAGAGATTTTCATTTCTCACCTTTCCCAAGAGAAGTTATGCTTCTTGTTGTTTCTACTTCTGTACCTTGTATGGTTCCACCAGCTTCAAAGACAATTATGCAGTTCCACAAGATGATAAAACTGCCTCGACAATACCTCACAGCTGTAAAGTTTTCTTGTGTGTTACAATGACATTTTCTCCATAGCTGCACAGAGCAAATTACTTGATGATGAATAATAGCTAGACTGGAGTAAAGTTCTTTGATGAAAACTGCAGTTTTGATCATGGAACAAGGTACCAGATAAATCTGAAAATTCAATTACACAGAGAATAAGAATACGAGTTTCTCTGTGCTCATACCAACTATATTGTACTCAAGCAGACTGTGCAATTCATGAACCCAGCAGAAATTAATGCACAAACCCATAAAGCAATATTCCTAAATGAGGTGACAGCTTCATCATGTAACTGATTTGAAACCCTGTCCTTTTTTCATCTTCCTCTACTTGTATGTTTGTACTCTTTGTTTTGCCTATAAACATCATCAAATAGTGTAAAGCTGAAAAATTATTTTTTCAGCAATATGCATTATTTTACTTATAAGCCTCTTTTACATATTTTTATTCTTATTAAGAGTATACACACTTGATTTTTAAGCTGTTATTGAAGCTCAAGCAGGAAGTTCGGATATTCAGAATTAATATTTAGGGAGAATTTCTGTGTCACCTTAATCTACTTTTTATGTGGTGATTTGACAGACTGTATGTTATTACACTACCTTTAATGGCCAAACTATTTCATTTCAACATATTAAGAAAAAAAAAAATACTTGCCATACTTGTCTTGAATTAGTGTTGACTTAAGGAAGTTATTAAAATCATCCTATTCACTCTTGCTTTTTCAAGATAAGAGGACTGTATGTAGAAATTGGAAGATGGAACAGATAGAAATAACTCTTTTCAATCAACTTTAAAAATCTGATTTATATTGACAATGGGAAAGAAATATCTTTTTTATTTGTGATTCTGTACATATCTAGAGGACTAAGACTGCGTGCTATATTAATACAACACTTTCTACTTTCTCATTTACTTTCTAGTATACCTCTGCATATTGGAGAGATAAGTTTTTCTAGTGAAAAATCAGAAAAGTTATCTATAAAGTTTTAACTTTATTTTCATATATTTGCCCACATACACTAAATGCACAGTTTTACAGAATTCCAATTACAAAGCACTTTATATATACACACAGGTATATTTGTTTATGTATATATGTATGACTAATTCTAAGTAAATATGAGGGATAATATAAATTATTAAAATATAAATTTCACTGCAACCGCAAACTTCAAGGAAACAAACATAGTCATCAATATGTGGACCTAGCACACAGAGTATCTGTTTCACTAATATCTAGTCTCTTTCAGTTTTCATCTACAGTATTTTTATAGCCTTTATATGCTTCCTACTTGAAAAGTTCATGACAAGGACCATGAATTATTTTATTTGATTTTCTAACTCAACTTTCAATGACAGCATATATTTCATGTACATTTATATGCAAAAGTTTAGAAACTGTGCAAAACCTTTTAATGTAAGTTAAACAAAGCAAGTATATGTTCAAAGAATGTTTTAGTTTTCAAACTGGTGTACATATGGAACACAGATCCGAAAAGCCAGCTAAAGTTAATGAGAATCTGTATCTTGACTCAATAGCATTGGCTTAGGCTGCATGTGACTGAGTGTGCTGTTTATTTCCAGCTGCTTGACTATGATAGCCAACAGCTAACTTCAACTAGATAATTTAAAGGCGTTTCTCTTATTATTTTTCCATGTAAGCAATCTTAATTTTCGCTATGGTGATACTAGGCAGTCATAAAGTAAGAGACAGATGCTCACTACAATGAAGAATTGATAGGAAGAGGTTTATAAAATACCTTTGTGATCCAAATGAAGAAACTGTGATATGATATATTTGATATGCTGAAATATTATAAAACAAGCAAGAAAACTGCAATGAAATTACATAGAACCATTTTTTTTTGCCTTGCTGCTTTCAAAACTAATGATTAATAATTTGAATGGTGAAATTGAATAGTCATTTTGAAGCCTATTTTTAAGCTTTCTAACTTCTGCAGGACTCTGAAGCACAAACATATAGTGATTCATTAAATAATCTTTTGTTCTTTCCATGTATATACTCTAAATAATCTTTTGTTCTTTCCATGTATACACTCTGTATATAAGTCTGAGCAAATGAAGCTTTATTTTAAGTAGTTAAAAATCCTTTGATGCTGATATTTCTTCACACTTACTCTTTGGCAATTCACTCACACTTCCTACACAGCACACAACTATACCAGGAAAGAGCATGTAATTTTGTGTAAATAAATTATTGCTAAACCTTTTTTCTTCCACTTGGTTTGTTTAAGAGTCTTGATGTACCCAGCATTTGCAGCGGCTGAGGACTTCAGCTTTATTTCTTAAAGAAAGAGGAACATATCTATATGGTGAAATTGAAGATATCCTGCAGCAAAATAACTGATGTCTTTTTAAACAACAATTATTCCATGTTGTTTAAGGGTGTTGTGATATAGCAGTTTTACAATCATGTTGACTCTCATGTTCATGGCAGCTAATGGGGCTCAAATTACCAAGAAATATGGTATCTATTATGAAACCAAATATTTTTGCTAGGAAGAATGAATGTTTCTGGAACACCCTAAAAGGGGCTTGTGTCAAAGGATGGGAGTCAAGTCTTGTTATTAATGCATGGAAATTTTTCTTAATTGTATTAATTATTTCAGAAATTGAAGACGGGGTTTATTGAACAAACTGAGTATGCAATAAATTTTTAGATAGAAACTGTTTTAAACTAGTATTCATAATTATAGATTTTACTATACATAACACGTTGATTGTCATGTTACTAGCAGGGCTGTTTCCATTCAATAGTGAATAAAGGAAAGCATTTATCTCAAATACTACAAAAAAATCCCTTATACTATACATAAAGAACTTTAATTATATGCTTCTTCTCAGTTAAGGAAAACCTAATCAAGATGATCTAGACCATAGGCACATCCTTTGTTTTCTTCTAACTGGAGGAATATAGTTATTGCATGTCACTGGGATTTAATGAAGTTCTTTAGGTCATCCAAATTTGAATTACCACAATTTAAAATATATGACCAGCTCCAGGTGTCTTCAGTTTGTACATAAATACAATGCTGCCACTGACAGTATTCCTACATAAGTTATTGCACTTTTTGTTTAATTTTTTTCTGGAAAAAGAACTAAAACAAAATTTGTCATTATTTTCATGATATTGAATTGTTAATTTTTGTTAATCAGAAGTCATCAAAATTTGTTACTCAGCTGTGAGACCAGACTAAGCAGATGATATACTCAGTGGGGTTGTTTTATTAGTTTCACCACATAAGGTCAAGAAAATTGACTATGGCCTTTATCAAAAATATTTTCATATATATTTATTCCTTGATATTTATGTTATTTGATTCAAGAGGGGAAAATTAGCATTTTCCCTTCCACAGAATGGAATAGCTATTAATCTTGTTCAGTAAAGAATTTCCATTAAAAGTAAATACCTTCCTATTCCACAGGAGACATAGGAATATATAGTAATTTTACATTCATATGGAGTTTGAACTTCATATCTTGGCAGCTACGTGCATGGAACTTCTGTTGATGATTTTCTTCTGCTGGAAATACTTTTCATTTAAAATTTGCTTTACTCTTTTTGGAAAAAAATAAGTTACTGAAAAAAAGAAATTGTTGTGAAGAAATGAAGCAATGAAAAAAGAAGAGTTAGAAGTATACAAATGGTGAGAATGGGACACAGATAAAAGGACACTTAAAACATAATTATTGCATTCTTAAAAAAGAATGATTATATTATATTATATTATATTATATTTTGATTAAAAATTTTAAAGAGAAAGCATTTCCTCATCATAACTTTGTCGCTGTAGTGAAAGATATTTTGGAAAAAGAAAAAACCTCTTGCTAAGGTTTTTGAGCTATACTTGCCTTCCAGAGCACTCAATACTTACTTTTTCATGTGTCTATTCTGAAGATTCCTGTGAGTACTGAAAATGAAAGTATAGCTTATTCATATTCAGATAACCCACTAACTTCTACTGAAAATGATTTGCATGTATTTATTGTTGTTTGCTGAAGTCATAGCTAAGTACCTCCTGTATGGAAGAGCTTCAGTTTGGATTTTCAGTCCCATGATTAGTTTTTTTTCCCTCTAGGAGAGTAAGTGCAATACTGATTGAGGATACTGATTTTTTCTTCCCCTCCATAATTCACAATGCTTTTCAAGGATTGTCACATCTTTCATATGCTTATAGTACACTGCCAAGAACACCAAATCCGTACTGAAGAGCCTGCCACATATCTAACTGCACTAATGTGAAGAAGGTCATGTTACTAGCCAAAGAATATTTCCAGTGAAGAAAACTAGAAAGCAGGTAAGAAAGCAGATACTACCTGCTTCAAGACAATTCCTTTTATAGCTTTCAAGGTCTAAGTTCTCAGAATACTCTGCATCGCACTGCCATATAGAAGTTTAAACATATCTATCCAAATTCCTCCTGCTGCTGCTAACTTGCTAACAGTTATAATGAAGAAAATTTGAAGTTACATAGAGGAATTTTCACTTGTTATGATTTCAATACACTGGGCTTTTCACTTAGAAGAATATTGAAAGTACACATGGGACAAACATCATTTTTTCTTGGGCTTTTGTCTTGAATTGCACGCTACTATGAACATTAACAAGTTACATTTCCTATTTCTCTTTCTTTTATGGGTTCAAGAAGGAATTTGAATTCTTGATCCTAAATAGGCAACACAATGAGGTGCTAGACAGAACAACTAGAAGTACTCTATTTCTGCATACAAATAACAAAAATCTGATTGAGGATATGATAGTCATTACCATCCTTGACCTGACTGACCACGAAGAAGTGCCGTTTAAGATCCTGAGTGGAGTGACGAAAAACAATAGCAGAATGAAATCACTAGGCTCCAGTGACTTGGCCTGTCCAGGAAAATGCTAGGTGGTATAAAAGTAGTGAGAGAAAGGCTAAAGAACTTCACAATTCCTATCCCTCAGTTTGGCAATAACTGCTTCCAGGCATGCCAGCTCTCTGCACCTCACAGCAGGTTTTGAGGGAGCAGAAGAGGGTTGAGTTAGTTGCTACTTGAGTAAAGAGGAAAATCACCTTGCCAGCAGACATACTTCAGAGACTTCTGAAGAACAAGATGGGAGGCTGCTTACTAACTTCTTTGAAGTGTTATATAATCAAGAAAAGTTCCCAGTGACTGGGAAAATAGATAAACAAAGTGTTATCTAACTTCAGTCCCCAGGAAACTCGTCAAGCAAATCCTTCTGAAAGGCATTTTTGGACAGATCAGATCCTTCTGAAAATCATTTTTGGATGCATTCAGTGAAGGAAGGTGATTGGGAACAACCTGTACAGACAACATCTCAAAAGGTAGTTGTCCAGTGCATCTCTGAAAAAATAAAAAAAATTGCTCTAGGGATAGGAGAAGAGCAGTGAATGCTATTTATCCTGACCTTAGCAAGGCTTTCAACATGATCTCCTATAGTAACCTTTAGCAAAAATCTAACTGGAGGCCAGCTGTACTGGAGCTGAGGAGTTTGCTCCTCAACAGTTGTAATGGGGCTTATATGTCCAATAGGACACTTTCATCAACAGTCTGGATGTGAAATGGACTACACCCACTAGCAAGGTCTCAGAGGGACCTCATCAAGATGAAGAAATTGGCAATCAAAAGCTCAGAAAGTTCAACAAAGTCAAATAAAAAGCTTTGTACCCTGTATCAAACAATCCAATGCAATGTTGTATTTAGGGACTGACTAGACGGGGAGCAGCACTGCTAGAAGAAGCAGGAGTCAGGTTAGTTGGTTTCAGGATGTCCTCTCCAGACTAAATTATTCTGTGGCTGTTACTAGTTAGTATGGGATGACGGGCAAGCTCATATTCTTTCGTCTACAGAGAACTGGAATTTGTAGGGGAAAATTTGTAGTTAAGATGTAAAACCTCTTTTTAAAATCAGAGATGGCCTGCTCTCTGTACAGTTATTTTCAATTACTCTTTTTGCCTACAGAAAGATAAAGTTAAAAGGACAATTTCAAAGAGAAATACAAAAAGGCAAAGCTTTCATTTCCTTTCTGTTGAAAGAAACAGATCCCTAGGAAGGCTTCAAAAGTGGTACAGCTAAAAACACTTTTTCTGTGGAAGTTGGGTTAGAAAAACGTCAGATAAGTTTCTCCTCCCACTGAGGTTTGCAATTTTTAATTCAGGATCTATGTTAATTAAATCTAAAAAAGTGGGAATTAAACCCAACGTATAGTCAAAAAAGATAACATTGACAAAATACTTGGTTGAAATGTCAGTAGTTTAACAGAAATTTTACTAACCATGCATAATGTTGGTCATAATTATTCATTCTTTTTAATTGACAGCCCTAACATAATACAGTTTAAACTTAAATACAGAGGACATAATGTATATTAAACACAATAAGTCCTTATAATAAAGATAATATACTACTGATCAGTGCAATAACATGGAATGAATTCCCATAGAAACTCAGGATCAGAGATACCTGGCTCCAAAGCCAAGGTACATCCTCTACCATTTTCTCTAACAAGTATCTACCAGATTACAACAAAATATGAGTAAGTAATTAAATCTTACTAAACTTTGCAGATTTTTGTGATGCAGAAAATAAATCATATACATTAGACATATATTGTTGTGCTTGCTGCACTTCTGGAAATCATTTAAATATTTGAACAATAATGTCAGAATATAGTCCATGTACAGATGATCTTTAGTGACAGAATTTGTCAAAGATTATATGAATTGTCTTTGTAAATGATACAGTTTAAATATTGACACATAAATCTACTCAATTATTTTGTCGTTTTTCTTTGTTTTGTTTTGTTTTGTTTTTTATAATGTATTCCCCTACTCTGTTTGAAAAAAAATCAGACTCTGAACCTTAATTATAACAAGGTTATATGTTTTTTTGGATGAAGTAATAGGAATGGTTTTCCAATGGATTCTGAAAAAAGACCAACGCAAGGTATGTTTATGAAAGTATCCTAGCTTGTAGATTTGTAACTACCAAATAATGGTTTTGTGTCATCCCTAGAGATACAAATCTCTTACTAGTTTTGTGTGGAGATTTGAAGATTTTAAAATACTGTCATGTTTTGTTCTTCTCTGTGGTGATAGTGGAGAATTTGTTAACAGGAACTGAATGTGACATTAAAACTAACAATAATAATTCATTTTTTTTTGGTGATGTTTAATATTAGTATGATATTTGATTCCTCTCACACCAAAAGAGGGTCACTATCTTCTCAAAACTATTAGATTATGTAACTTCTACATCATTTTAAATGCATAACTAGAGACAATTTTTCATTCTGAAAAAAAAAATCCTAAATTCAAATTTCAACCAATTGAAGACAACTGCTAAAAGCACATGTATAACACAGTTTAGGCACAGATCATTGCATTAAAATACTAAGAAAGTTTTCAGTGGATTTTCTAAATATTTTCACTATGAAGTGCAAGAGGGCTAAAAACTGTAATCAGGAAATTCCATTTTACTGATACCATTTACTTACATATAAACAATATAGAAACACAAAACTTACTACTATATTTTTGTATAAAATTTCCACTTTTCTGTGACACCTTTTTACTGAAAATTTGATTTTTTGTTTGTTTAGAAGCTTTGATCATTAATTTTGATAAGACACAACTGTCATCTTTTGAGTAGTGTTTTGCAATATTTTAGGGCTTCATAAAATTGCATAAATGGTAAAAAAGAGTAGAAAATAAGGTGATATTTTCATGTATGCACATGTTCTAGAGCCTGCATTTGTTAGTCCAGTGATAGCAATCAGTATGATTGAGAGAGATGACGACATTTTGGTTGATTGGAAACAAATAATTAATCCTTACCTCTTACAGGACAAAAAATTACAAAGCTAGTTATAATTCAAAATGTACTTTAATAATGTGTTGTTGGTGGTTTTTTTTTTACCATTAAAAGACATAAGCATTAATATTTCTAGCCAGAGACAACATAAATAAAAGCGTTTCGTTATGTGACAGCTGTGCCTGCTAGATAAGAGAAGCATTGTGAAATGGTGAAGAAGTAATTTTCCTGCAACTAATTTATAGTCACCGCTTATATAAAAAATGGAGGTGTGGGGAGCTGGGTGAGACATGAGGGGCAGGAATATCAGTCCCAGCATCCTGGGAAGAAAGTTCAATATTAACATTCTGAACTGTCAGAGTGATACCTTTATTCCAGTTCATTTTTCAAACTTTTTATATATTAATTAATAAAGTGAAGAATTTTCAAGCACATCCAAAATTGATTTATTTCTTATGCTTCAAACATAAAGGAGCTGTACAGCTGCTAAAAGCAATTCTGTTTACTATATCTTATGAAAAGTAATCCAAAAAGTGTTTATAAACTATAACTTCAATAAATCTCCCAAAGATCTGGTAGCCCTTTGGCCAGTCAAGGTGGGACTATTAGTTCCTCTAAAGAAATAAACATGATTTATTTCTAGGGAGTGAACAATGCACTGTCGCCCATTTCTGAAGGTCTCTCTGGGTTATACATCAGGAGGCAGTTTTGCAAAAAACTAGTGCACATTTCAAGTATGAAAATATGAATGTCAATTGCCTAGAAGTTAGTTTCATTAAATCTCTTCCCCTTCCCAGTTTCTTAGTTAGAAAACAAATACAAAAGAGAGAGAGCTCATTATTTCAGTAGCAAAGCAGTGACGACATCTAACATAAAATTTACTCCTGACATAATATACACTTGACTCTTAGGAAAACCTACTGAATTTCTTATGTATGAGGAGACAATACACAATTTCCTTTAAATTGTAAAGAATGACCTCTCAGAATGTAATTAACTGTAAGAGCAGTTACCATTATATCTGTGTATACTGAAGTGATGTTTACAAGACTGTTTTATGTTTTGATAGATTCATTCTACTTTGGGAAAAATGTTTATAAATAAAGAAAATATTTAAAATGGAGTTAACTATATAGAAATGTAAGTTTCGGTGCTATCAGTGGCAATGAACTTAATTAAAGAACTAACTAATGTGGTCTAAAACCTTCTTATCTCTCATGTGAAACCTAACTTAAAAATTAACCTAAAGCCCAAGTAATGCTGAAAGAATGGGGTAACCATGTCTCCAAATGCACTTCACAGTCCTGCAAGAGTCTAACAGTTTTGATTTTCCTAAAATCCTTAACAACGTAGAACATTGGTTTCTAACTTCCAGGAAAGCAATTAATTGCATTTTGAACTGGGGACAGGAATGAGGCTATCTGAAGCTCCCAGTATAAAAACAAAATTAAATAGAAGAAAAGAAAATAAAAAGTGGAGTTGTGGAAAAAAACCTTTTATGGGACTTTAAATAGCACTGCATAAAGATACTACTCAAATATATCATCCCCTGTGTGCCTGTATAGACATGATTATTTCAGAATACTTCCTTTATGGAGGAATGCTTTTTTTAAACCCCCATGCCTTCACAGTTTTTTGTTGTTTTTTAGATACAATGGACATTTACAATGATTTATTAGCTAAGGATAACCACAATTGTTCTGTGATTGCCACCGTAACACAGACATTTCCTGCACCATTTTGTCCTTTTTGCTACTTCTTCCCTATCAGCCAGCAATCAAGGGGTTTTCCAGTTGCTTGGTTATAAAGGAGCACTCTTTCACAAAGTCCCTGACCTCATATCCCATCACTTAGAGCATTATGGATACTCTATCTAGCATTATGTTAGTACTCTTCATCTAATGGTATGCAAATAAACAACTTTATCAGACCAGCAATATTAAAGTGAAAGTTGAGTCTCTCAGCTGTACCTATTGGTCCAAGAAGTTGTATGGCTCTTCTACTGTGCTACCTATATGCTAACTTATAGTACACATTCTTAGCAACTCTGCTCCACAGTAATTCAAATGCATGTGAATCCATGCACCCACACTCACAAAGAGGAGGCAAAAGTTGTATTAGCACTTTTTCTGAGACAAAACAGCAAAGACTGAATTCTTCCCACTCACACAAACTGCACTACCAGTAAGTCCAAGAGTAACACTGAAAAAAGAACAAAGGAATGTGTACATAGTTTCCTGTTAGGAAAGCTTTGAATGTGGTACCATTTGATAGATGGATTCAAAGAACAAAGCAAGACACACCACATTTCTGGTACACTAAAGTTCAATGTTGTTCTTTTTTTACCTCCATTTTTGTGAGCATTTCTCAAAGAACAGGTTTATTAATATCATTGTCAGATTATGGGGTTATTTCCCCCACACACTTTCTTTAATGAAATCTATTTACTCTAAAATATAAATACTTTTTTTTCAAAAGCTATCTGCAAGCAGGCAGCTGGAAGAAAGAGAAGTAAATAAACATTGTCTCAGGTGTCTTCACCATATAATATTGGGATTAAAATAACCTTGGAGATAATTAAATCACTTTGCAGGCCAGCTCTATGTGGGATGCCTTCTGTAAGTACAATAAAAAAGAGGCAGCAAATTGTTAGGTCAGTAGACGCATTCAGAAATTCCTTTCCTGCTGTCTGGATGCCTCTTAGTCTCTCCAGAAAGTGTTACTCCTGGACAGTCCATACAGTATGGGCTAATCAGTGTTTCCATATTGAATCAAAATAATTTAAGGGAGGAAAATAATATAGATAGGGAAAAACAACTTGAAGTTATATACGTATGTGCATATGTAATGCCAAAAAAAAAAAAAGAAAAAAAAGAAGTCTGGAAATTTTGGAAAAGATTTACATGAAGCTTCTCATCAGGTAGAATCTTACTATATGAATTGGCAGCGTAATAAATGTCATAATGAGATAGAAAAACATAAAGAGACAATCATTTCTCTATCAGCTGTGCTGGGAACGTCTTATTCAGGTTAGAATGCATCAGCAATAGGAAAAATATCTGGAATTCAGAAATAGTAAGGATTAAAGTAGGTAGGTAAATTAAAAAATAGCTGATGATTTTACATGACTGTCTTACAGTGATATGCAGTATTAAACTGTGATTTTAGCCTAGTCAGTAAAAGTGAATCCTTGAGAAAAATTCTATTAATAAGAATGTTCGGTTTTACTTTCCTAATGATCATCTCGCTATAATAATTTTTTTTCACTGACTATGTCAAGATGAGGAATATTATTTCATACATATTTGAGAAATAACTAGCAAAAGAAATCAAAATTGACAATAAACCCTTCTACAAGAGTTGCAGGTGCAAGAGGCATTCTAGACAATCTTTAAATTAACTGATAATCAGAGCTCCTTTGAAAAACAAATGCAAGCTATCAAAAGAAATAAAACTTATTTTTGGGAAAGAGAAATCCATTGTGAGTTACTAAACACATAGAAAACATGATTCATATAATTGACCGTTCTTCATCTGAAGGACAGTGGCCTGAATTACAAATCATGTGAGAGGAGTACACATGATATGTGCATATCTAATCTTGTGCCTATTATCTTACTGTCTCTGTTGGAGAAAAAAAGAGTGTTTAACTCAAAAACAGACTGGTTTCTACATAAAACTTATAAAATGCTTTGAGATTCACATCATATCAGAAGTAATAATATTATTTCAGATTTCTTTCTAATCAGCATCAGGAAGAACACTGAGAACACTTCATCAATAAGTAGGTAAATGTCAGATAAACATAAGAATACATTACTATGTTTGATTCTAACATAAGATTAAAGATATAATGAATCATAGGACAAGAAAAATCAGTTCAGAACAATAGTCTTCATATTACTGGTCCTACCAAACTAACTTAAAACCTACCTAAAATCTTAAAATCTACTTTGATGCAACTATTTGGTTAATGTTCTAAAAATATAAAAAGAGATCACTATTTGGCAGTCAAAGCATTTTCTCAAATTGAAACAGTAACCATGAGAAATAGCATAGGTAAAAATTGTTAATAGGTTGAAATTCAAAATTCTAGTTATCTTGTTTAAGCATCATGCAAATTCAAATTGTTACCATTTAGTAACAGTTAACTACAGAAAATAAAGCTTTCTCACGCTGCTGCCACTAATTAAAAGTTGACAAGATAAAGCTATAGAGACTCTTTAAGTGTAATGAACTGGGATTATTAGTATAATCTTCGTATTGTGTTACTTAAGTAGGTTTTAAATTAAGTTGGTATTGTGACTACCTTGTCTGCTCATCATAGTGGAATTAACTCATAGGATAGTACAAAAACTGGAGAAGTAATTGGCTGTTTTTTAATGTACTCTGTTAAATAGAACAGTGTGAGGGGTAAATCCTTAAAAAAAAAAAAAAAAGAGATGTTATGGTGGGTGCCAGTCACTGTGTTAAGAGACACTAACAGCATAGTTCTGAGAATACTTGTTAAATGAGGAATGTAAGTAAATATAAACATGTATAATGTCTGGAATCAGTATACAGGCACACAGTTGTTTCAATCAGTCAAACACAAAACACTATCAAAAGCAAACTTTGGTTGTTTTATTGCACAGCTGAGTTATTCAGACACAATAGTTATATGAGGCAGGACTGCCAGAACTATAGAAATAGCTAATAAGAGTTGTATGTGTAATTTACTTACAAACTGCTAGATGGAGAAAAAAAAATTACCATGGTACACTACAAAGCTAAAATATGTTGGAGAAGTTCTTTATAATCTCATACTTATGTGTATATATAGCCACATATTTAAAAAAAAAGGGGGGGGGGGATCAAATGTAATTTTCTTTTGTTCATAGTGCAAAAGGATATATAGAGAAAATTATATTTATTTTCCACAAAATTATACTAAAGGAAAGGAGTTGAGGAAGAGGGAAAGAATGAAAGGAATTCTGTGCTTGCATGTGTGAAGCTTTGTGTACCTGAATGTTGATGCATATGTAAACTTGAACAGTAGTAAGTAAACAAAGCATCTGACCTTCAGCTCCTACCTTCACTGTGAAATAGGTGTAATTGTAAGGTCCCATCTGGATTACTGCATCCAGACCTAGGGACCCCCAACACAAGAAGAATGCAGAGCTGTAGGAGCAGGTCCAGGGTAGGGCCACAGACACAATCAGAGGTCTGGACCACCTCTCCTATGAAGAAAGTTTGAGGGACTTGGGATTGTTTAGATTGCAGATGAGAATAATCTTGGGAGGCCACTTTGCAGCCTTACAGTATTTGAGGAGAGCTTGTAAGCAGAAGGGAGACTGAATTCTTACATGGTCAGATAGCAATAGGACAAGGGAGAATGTCTTTAAACTAGAAGAGGTGAGATTTAGGTTACATGTTAGGAGGAAATTCTTTACTTAGAGGGTGGAGCGGCAGTGGGACAGGCTACCCAGAGAAGCTGTGGATGTCTCATCCCTGGAGGTATTCAAGGCCAGACAGAATAGGGCCCTAGACAGCCTGATCTTGCGGGCAGCAAACCTGCCCACTGCAGGTGTGTTGAACTACTTATCTGTAAGGTCCCTTCCAACCTAAGCCTATAGGATGCAACTATTTCTTATGGTCCTTTTTTTTTCCTGTAAAGCTTTATGTCTTAAGAAAAATACTTTTCTCATGGAAAAATATTATGTTAAGGAAAAATCCTTAGAAATCTACTTTCACCTCAGAAATGATTAATATCATCTTCCATGTTCAAAAATACAAATAATTGAAGGCAACTTAAAGAGAGATGACATAAGCATAACAGTGTCACTGAAGTTAAAAAGTTAATTCAAGTTAATAAAGTTACTGAAGTTAATTCTTTTTTGAGAAGGAAGGACAATAGAAACAACTCAAATTTTCTCATTTTTACCTCCTTACATTTTTCCAGCTATGTGTCAAGTAAAGCATTCTATTACTAAACATTATAATTTTATTTAGCTATCTGGGTATCCGTCATCTGCTTTAAATTTACTCTGTAGTACAAATAGCATGTTTTTGTTGATTGCTCCTAAAATGTAAATACACAAAGGGTTCTCTAACACTGAGGAAATAATAGTTTTTTGAAAACTTAACAAGAGATTGAAAATGTTTTTTAAATCATTTTACTGAAAAAAAATCACTAAATGTAAATCACTTAATAGATTTTCCTCAAGCATCTCTAATTGTCAATATCATTATGCTACCAAGTTAATTAGTGTTTGATATTCTTTTTTCTCCCCATGAGCAACGTCTTACAGATGAGGGATGTTTTTCTATACAGAGTAAGAAAAAAATAAGACAAAATATATATAAATTTTCTCAAAGCTGTATCTATTAGTCAGAGTAATCACTGTTTCTCTGGCTGACAGATTGAAAGACATACTAGTCTTGTAAGGTAGTTATGAACATAGTATTCTGACACACTGCTGATCTCAATGTTATAAGACAAATGTTTTAAAATGAGAGAGACTTTGCTTTTTTGTTGGTGGTGGTTTTGTTTATTTCTTTTAATGTGCATGGATTGTACAGCATACAATCCTACATCTCAAGTATTATTTTGAATGTCCACTACATGTAAAATGTGCATTTGTACAACCTTTTGTAAATTTATCTCATAAATTAGGCAACAAACAAGATAACAGAAATATATCTATGGTAAAAAAAAAATAGTGGCATAGAACGTGAAAGTAATTTCAGCTTAGCTGACAAAATGAATATTCTTTATTGAAACTGAATATTGTTTTACTAGCAATAGATTATTTAACTACTTATATGAAGAAAATGAATTAGTAAATTAATAGACAAGCACTTTTCAATGCCATTATGCCGTTCAATGCCATTCAATGCCATTACAACTGTAAAATGTCACAGACTGTACCTCAACAGTGCAACTGACATCAAACCACACACTCAGTTGGAATGTTAAATGATCAAGATTCTTTAGGAAAGAGTGAATTTTATTCAAATAAAGGTTTCTTTATTTGAGAGAGGTGGTAAAAGAGACATGAATTATGACAAATTCAAGTTACCTGCAGCACAATTAATCTAAAATAATTGTTTCTCACTGTTTAACCAACAGGCAATTTTTGTCAGCAACTGAATGAAATTTCAGAATAGGCTAAAATGATACATGCTTTGATACTCATCCCAGAAATGCAACTATATCCTGGGGCAACAGATACCTAACAACTCTTTTTCTGGTCTACCATCCCCTACAGAGCTTCAGAACTGGTCAGGCCCCTGTATTTATTGCCCTTCTAAGACGCTGTAAGAATTGCTGAAATGCTACAGAAGCCAGCAGTAAGCATCAGGAGAGGTTAACACTGCCAGGGCTATCACACAAGATCAGCCAGCCAAACACTGATCTCAGTTTCTTTGGAAGAAATCCAACAGAAGACAATGGAGTTGTATTGGATGTGTAGTGCTGTAACTGAGATCTGAATTATTCCAGCAGAATTTATGTGTGTCTGTGTAAATGGAGTTCTGTACTGTTTCACAGAACTGACTATACAGCTGCAAACACAAAGTGTTATTTACTATTCTGTGTTCGTATCTACTTCAGAATCTGATTGATACTTGAAACTTTGGCACACAACTGGATTCATTTAATGACAGCCTTTATTTTCCAGGGTACTTTAATTAGTTGTGGACATGTGCAAGCTGCACTTGACCACCTGATGCAATGATTCCATAAGGGAAAAAAAAGAAAGCATTGCTGGAACATTCCTTAAAATGAGTCTGTCAGAGCAGATTTCTTTAATGGTAAGTTTTTATAAGTAAATTAATGAGTAAAATGAATTAAAACTCATGTTTTGTCAAATAAAATAAATATCTTGGGTGAGTGTGCATGTAAATGCTAAGGTTCTTTTTGTCCAATGAATGTAACATTTGAAACTGATATTCAAATTCATGTTTCAGCCATGATTATGTTTTCTTTTATAATATCCAGTAGGGCTAATTCTATTTATGTATTTTCTGTTCTACAAAACATCTACTCCTTTTAAACAAAGCCATACATGGGTTGGAAGCAGACCTATTATTTGTATGTATAAAACAGAAAATGGCCACACTCTCTGGTGTGACATTATACACAGCTCCTGAAAAAATAATAGTGAACAGCCTGGGTTTCACGTACTTCTTCCTATTAAAAGCAAATTGAACATTAAATCAGCATGGCTTCACAATAACACTGTCTATGGATCTGAACCTCATGAGGTTCAGCAAAGACAAGTACAAGGTCTTGTGATCAGGTTGCAGCAGCTCCCACTATTAGTACTAACTGGGGAACCAAAGGACTGAGCACAGCTCTGTCAAAAAGGACTTAGAGGTACTGGGGGATAACAGGCTGGACAGGAGCCAGCCAGCAATGTGCCCTCGCAGCCCAGAAAGCCAACTGTATTGTGGACTGCATCCAAAGAACCATGGCCAGCACGTTGAGGGAGGTGATCCTGCCCCTCTACTCTGTCCTGATGAGTCTTCACCTGGAGTACTGCATCCAGATGTGGAGTCCTGAGTAAAGGAGAGACATAGAATTGTTGAAGCGTGTCCAGAGGGGGGTCACAAAAATCATCAAAGGGATGGAACCACTCTCCCATGAGGACAGACTGAGAGAGCTGGGGCTGTTCAGCCTAGAGAAGAAAAGGTTCTGGGCATACCTGATAGCAGCCTTTCAGTATCTAAAGGGGAGCTGTAAGAAAGAAGAGGACAGACTCTTTAGCAGGATCTGTAGTGACAGGACAAGGGGAAATGGCTTTAAACTAGAACAGGGGAGATTTAGACTGAATATAGGGCAAATGTTTTTTTACTGTAAGGGTAATAGGAATAGGTTGCTCAGAGAGGTGGTCATGTCACATCCTTGGAGACATTCAAGGTCGGGATGGATGAGGCTCTGAGCAACCTGATTTAGGTGTAGGTATCCCTGTTCATTGCAGGGAAGTTGGACTAGATGTTCAACTAAAACAAAGTTCCCTTCCAACTCAAACAGATCTATGACTACGAAATTAATTAGGTAGCAGTAGTAGATTTTAGCCATTTAAATCAATGCAATATACAAGTGGGTAAAATAAGTTAATTAATTCAACATATTACAGCAAACTTGTTTCCATTCTTGGCTCAGTTGAAATTAGAAGTTGAGATTAGCTGTCATCACATAGCTTTTTTGCATTTCAGTACCAGATAATCCTCATCAATTTGGGATCAAAAAAACACTCAGGCACTGCAATAGTAACAATTAGGAGCATGTTTTTCACCAAAAAAAGAAGGCAGCAAAATTATCTTTGGAAAACATTTGGCATAATTTGGCTGGTGCTTCTGAGCACTGAAAAAACTACAATGAAACGTAATTTGAACTGAATTGAGACAGAAACCATGAACAGATAATAACATAGAATATACTTTGGTTTATGCTTGTGGGTTCCTTCAAAATGATGTCAACTGCCTTGCTTATCCAACTTTAAGACAAGCTCATTGCAATTGTGTTGTAAAAGCAATGGCTATACTGTCTCAGGAAGAAATAATGTGATCCATACAGTCATGTGAATGAACAATGTATCTGTTTCTATTTTATTTGTGTTTTTTGTTCTCATCCCACCTGGCCTTTAACACTTCCGGGGATGGGGCATCCACAACTTCACTGGGCAAACTGTTCCAGAGTCTCACCACATTTTGAGAAAATAATTTCCACCTAATATATAACCTAAATCTCTTCTCTTTTAGTATGAAGACATTCCTCCTTGTCCTATCACTATTAGACCATGTGAAAAGTCTATCTCCCACCAGATTACAACCTCCTCTCAAGTACTGCAAGGTTGCACTGAGGTCTCCGCAGGACCTTCTCCAAGCTAAATGAGGCCATCTTCCTTGACCTTTCTTCATAGGAGACATGCTCCAGCTCTTTGATCATCTTCATGACCCTCCCCTGGACCTACTCCAACAGCGTCATATATTTCATGTGTTGGGGGCCCCAGACCAAGTCCTTCTCTGCAGAGCTGCTGTGAATGAATTTTTCTCCCAGTCTACACATACCTGGGATTATCTTGACCAAGTGCAAAACCTTGCATTTGGCCTTCTTGCTTAGTTCATGTGGACCTAATTTTCAAGGCTGTCCAGGTCCATCTGAATGATTACTGTTCCTTCTCTTGTGTCAATTGCCCCACTCAGCTTAGTATCATCAGCAAACTTGCTGAAGGTACACTCAGTACCACTGAGTGTCATTGACAAAGACAGTGAAAATGTCCCAGGATGGACTACTTGGGGACACCATTCACAACCAGCCTCCATATGGACACAGATCCCTTTACCTCGGCCCTCTTGCTGCAACAATCCAACCGATTCTTTTTCTGCTGAATAATCTAGCCTTCAAATACACAGTTCTCAAATTTAGAGATAAGGATGTGTGATGCAGGACCATGTCAGAGGTCTTGCACAAGTACAGACAGACAACATCAATTGCCCTTTCTCTGTCCACCAATGCCCTTATTCCATTACAAGGCCATCAGATTGGTCAGGTACTCTCTGCCCTTGGTGAAACTGTGCTGGCTGTCTCAGATCAGTTCCTTGCCTCCATGTACTTTAATACTTCTTCCAGGAAAATTTGCTCCATGACGTTCCAAGGCATAAAGGTGAGGTTCACCAGTCTGCAGTTCCCAGGTCATCCTTTCTCACTTTCTTGAAAATAGTAGCGATGTTTCCCCTTTTCCAGTCACCAGGGGCTTTGACTAACAGCCACCACTTTTCAAGTATGATGGAGAGTGCTTTGGCAACAACATCAGCCTATTCCTTCAGGACCCTGGGATGCATGTCATCCAGCCCCATAGACTTGTGCCTATTTGATATCATGAGGTGTTCCTATGTTTTTTTTCCAGTGAGAGAGATTTTACCCCCTGACTTCTACCTAGAGGCTAAAGGACACAAGAGGCTTAGAAATCCTGACTGTCAGAGAGGACTGAGGCAAAGAACTTGTTGAATACCTCAGCTTTCTCCATGTCCACGGAAGCCAGTTCTCCCTTCACATTTATCAGAGGGGGTGTACAGTCCTATTTGCCCGCCTCTTCTGACCAATGTATCTTTAGAATTCCTTGTTGTTATTTTTAACATTCCTCATCAAGTTCAGTTCCATCTATACCTTGGTTTTCTTGCTCCCATCTCTGCACATCTGGATGGCATGTCCATTAGACACTTACTCCCTTCTGTAAAAAAAAAGATAGACCGTAAATACTAGTTAGGAGTAAATTGGGTAGCAAGAATAAATTTGAAACAGCATTATGTTGATTGTAATTTGAAAAGATACATAAGCCTATTTTCCTCCAAAATCTCAACAAGGCTCCAAAGTTTTTTGATTTTTACTGCCTGGGGACTGGAATTGCAAGGGGAATAAATCTTAACTATTAATATAGTTAAACTATCCTCAAGATCTGCTGTAAAACCATCTGCAAAATAAATCTCCCTCCCAACTACGTATATCTATGAAGAGTTTTAAAAGGTTCACTACCCTAGTGAATGTACGTTGAACAAACAGATGGAGAAAACTGCCAGGCCACAAAATAAAAATACATCATACACTGTAAAAAGATTATCCCCTGAGAGCCCGCCAACCTAATTAATTTACTATATACACTTTCCTGTCCCTTACTTCCCATCCAACTGCTCAGGGGAAGTGCTAGACTTTTCTGTATTCATGCACTTCAAGTTGGGAAAGCTATTATAAACATTGCCAAAGTCCTGGCCTTGCTAAGAACTAATCAAACAGCATATTATCCTAACTTTGCTAAAAAGTGCAGCCCACTTTTAATCACTCCCTACACAACATTATTAAAATTCAGAATGAAAATTGGACTTTTTAATAGCCTTTCTTTGAACTACCCATTCCCTCTTTCCTTTTGTGTAACACAGTTAGAAAACAGGAAATCTACTCTAAAAATAATTTCATCAAGAAAAGTTATTTCATGTTCCTAGTTTCTCTAGTAATAAGCTAAATTAAGATATTTTATTCTAGACTTCTCAAAGTGAGTTTTGCTTCTTTAGATTTCACCTATCTCTCCCATTTCCTATATACTGTTCTAGTTGAAGCCAACTCTTCAAACCCTGTCAATCTTAAATGTCTTATGGTAAACAGAAACAGTATTTTTATTTTGGTCAGCACTCAGTTTCTATTTAACTCAAAGTCCCACAGTGTCTAATCATAGAATTTCTATATCAGTCATGAACATAAATTTTAAGAAAAGCAAAAAATATTTTCAAGCACTTAAGAAGCAATTACTGTATCTTTGTTGTTACTATTTTCATGAATTACTGGCTTTTAAAAATTCTGAAAAATTTATTATCCCTCAAACCCAAATTTCATTTCAGAAATTTGTAAGACCAGCAACATAATTTTGCTGGTCTTTATTGATTGAAGCTGGAGACCTTTGAGCCTACCTGGTTTTCCTGGTAGTTTCAATTGATTAACACAGAAATTATATTCCAGCTGAGCACTTGGTGGTCAATAAAGTCCTACCTTTTATTGGGTTAGTATTTGAACTGTTTGAAATATTAACTTCACATTCACCCAAGTCAGACAATGAGTCAGTGATAGATACTGAATTAAGAGCAAGAATGTGTCTGGCGACTAATCACCTCACGGGTTTCCATCACTTCTTGTAGAAGAAAAAATCTTGGAACACATGTGGAAAAAAGTGAACAATGAAATGTTATTACAAGTCTGGAATTGCTGCAAATTCATCTTCATTACCTTGAGAAAAAAATTAACATTCACAAATATCAATGTGAAATTATCCATATTTTCATATTCAAGTACTTACTCTACTAAGATGCTAAATGAACAGCCGCTTGAAAACTTTCATTTCTATTGCTTCCTGCACTAAAAGATCTGTAAGGTGGTTTAGTATTTTCTAAAAAGACCAGTAATTTCCTCCATTTTTAATATGTTTCTGTAATATTGAGAGTGTTACCACTACTACACCAGGGATTTAAATTAATGATATATCCTTGTTATTATTAATATAACTTCTTTTTTCTCTATGCTTTAGTTTAATAAAACTTACAAATACACTAAAATAAACTAAAAATTTCCCTCTTTTTAACTTTTTCACACTACAGTCAAGATCAGTGGACAATTGATAAAGTTCAATGTTCATAAAATTCAAATAACAACAACAAAGCAGACATCTTACTCAAAATATATTTTATTCTAATTACCATGGAAATTTGTACCAAAAAAAGGGTTATTATAGTGTGCATATCACATGTGGTGTCCAAAATAAAATTTGGAGTCAGTTTGTCTGCTACAAATATGATTTTAACTTTATAACAATGATGGCTTCCATATGATGCTGGAGATGATCAAGATAGGAGGGACAGGGAAATAATTGGCTGGAACAGACCTTTTCCTTTCTACTGATAGAAAATATTTTAGCAGATGCCTGTTCAGAAGGAACTCTTCCAGCTCTCTGGAAATGAAGCACATGAAGCTCACTACTTTAACAGTCAGTAATAAACACTATAAGGGAAAGTTTTATTTTGACTAGTATTAAGGGACATATCTTTAAATTTCCACTGCAAATTACTCACCTTAAAGTTAAAATTATATATAGTGAAATAGATTGTAATATTTTAGCTATTATTCAACAGTCCTAAAGTGAAATTTCTCTGTATGGTAGAAGTTTGGTTTCTTTGCTATTTCTGAACAGAGCCATTTTAGTGAGAAAACACTTAGAAATCCTCCTTTGTGAAATGGAAAGCATAGCTCTTCAATGGAACAAGGGAACAAGGATGAACTTGACAGTTTCCTTGGCATAATGCCACAACTATTACCATTGAGCCAGGAGAAAACTATAGCCAGTGGAAAATAGATTTTTCTCATCAAGTCGTACAGGAGTCTTGATGATATTAAAGCAAAATAACAGTGAATTTGGCTCCTAGGTATTCAGAAAGTGGATATGTTTCCACTTATTAAATGCACTTCTGCAAGAAGTAATGCACAGCTATAATTGAACAATAATTTCTAGGAAAGTTTATGATTTAGCACCGCTCAAATAAGTGATTTAATTTAATGGCAAGTCAAAGATGTAAAAGTATTGTGGGGAAAGTTCAAGATGACATTTTTTTTAATATCTTCTTACTTCCTGCCATATCACAGTTGAAATTATTTCAATTACATTGCCAGATTTTATCTAGACTATAACTGAGAGAAGAAACAGTGGTCAGTGTTTCAGCCATAGATTGTTTCAGAATGAACTGTCTTGATTAAAAATAAAAATTCTTAAGAATGGTTTTTGTTGCCAAAACAATAAATAATTCTTATAGTGTGACTAACTCATGAGGATTCTTTCATTCTCATAAGGCCCTTTGAGTACCTGAAGGCTTTCCAGTACCTGAAGGGGGCCTACAGGAAATCTGGAGAAGGACCTTTTATAAGGGCATGTAGCGACAAGACAAGGGGAAATGGTTTTAAACTGTAAGAAGGTAGACTTAGATGAGACATTAGGAAGAAATTATTTACTGTGAGGGTGGTGAGACACTGGAACAAGTTGCCCAGTGAGGCTGTGGATGCCACTTCCCCCCCCCCCCACACCCTTTTTCTCCCCTGGGAGCATCCAAGGCCAGGCTGGATGGGGCTTTGAGCAATCTGGTCTAGAGGGAGGTGTCCCTGCATATAGCAGGGGGTTTGGATCTAGATGATCTAAAAGGCCCCTTCCAACCCAAACTTTTATATGATGGACACGTTCCAGGGCCTCAATGTCTTTCTTGTAGTGAGGGACCCAAAACTGAACACAATATTCAAGGTGCAGCCTCACCAATGCTGAGTACAGGGGGTTGATTACCTCCCTGCTCCTGCTGGCCACACTATTTTTAATACAGGCCAGGATGCCGTTGGCCCTCTTGGCCACCTGGGCACACTGGCGGCTCATGTTCAGCTTAGCATCAACCAACACCCCCAGGTCCCTTTCCTCTTACAGTCATCCAGCCACTTATCCCCAAGCCTATAGCGCTGCCTGGGGTTATTGTTGCCATAGTGCAGGACCCACCACTTGGCCTTGTTGAATGTCATCCCATTCACCTCAGCCCAGCAATCCAGCTTATCTAGATCTCTCTGAAGGATCTCCCTACCCTCAGGCAGATCAACACCACCTCCCACCTTGGTGTCATATGCAAACTTGCTGAGGGTACACTCAATCCCTTCATCTAGGTCATGAGTAAAGATATTAAACAAGATGGGCCCCAGTAACGATCCCTAGGGAACACCACTTGAAACAGGTCGCCAGCTGGACTTAACTCCATTAATCTCTACCCTTTGGGCACAGCCCTCTAGCCAGTTCCTTACGCAAAGAAGGGTATACCTGTCCAGGCCACGGGCAGCCAGTTTCCCCAGGAGAATATTGTGAGAGACCATGTCAAAGGCTTTGCTCAAGTCTATGTAGTCTACATCAACAGCCTTTCCCTCATCTATCAGTCTGGTCACCCAGTTGTAGAAGGAGATGAGGTTGGCCAAGCACGACCTGCCTTTCATGAATCTGTGCTGGCTGGGCCTGATCCCCTGGACGCAACACACATACCATGTGATCTCAGCCAAGATGATTTGCTCCATAAGTTTCCCTGGTATCGAGGTCAGGCTGACAGGCCTGTAGTTCCCCAGATCCTTCTTACGGCCCTTCTTGTAAACGGGAATCACATCGGCAAGCCTCCAGTCCTCTGGGACCTCTCCAGATGACCAGGAGTGCAGATAGATGGCAGAAAGTGGCTCGGCAATCACCCCCACCAGCTCCCTCAGCACCCTTGGGTGGAGCCCATAGGGTCCCATGCACTTGTGACAGTCCAGATGGAGAAGGACCTCTTTAACTGTCTCCACCTGAATCGCCGGGTGTAGGAATCAACGGGAGAAATGCGATGACCATAGTAGAAGATCAGCAAATCTCGTTTATTGTTTCAGCTGTGTGTACATTTATAGCATGGATAATAGGCTCATACATATTGCTAAAGTGGAGCTCAGGATTGGCTCGCTAGTCAGTGTCAACTACGCCTATCTTTGTGCTCTGTGGTTATCTCAGCAAACACTCTCTTACAGACTTCTCAAAACACTGTTGCCGGCTTTCTTCATCTGCATCCTGTTATGTTCCTTGTTCTCTTACCTGACCTTGCGCGTAACAAGGTTGCTTAACCAGCTGCACAGTGTCTGCATGGCCTTTCTCAGTCAGCCAGTCATTAAAAAACCTCTCCACAGCCGGGGGTGTATTCTGTGTAGCATCCCAGACTTCCAGATCGGGGCATGAAGTGTCCTGAGGATAACTGATCTATTAAAGGCAGATGTAAAGAAAGCATTGAGGACCTCAGCCTTCTCCTTATCCTCAGTGGTCACATTCCCCGCTGCATCAAGTAAAGGATGGAAATTCTCCTTGGTTCTTCTCTTACCACTAATATATTTGTAAAAGGATTTATTATTCTCCTTTACTGCAGTGGCCAATCTGAATTTAAGTCAGGCTTTTGCCTTCCTAACTTCCTCCCTGCATACCTTAGCAACTTCCTTGTAATCTCCCCAAGTTGCCTGTCCCTTCTTCCAGAGAAGGCTCTATGTGTTCCTTGAACATCAATCCACCAACAATCCAAAACTTGACTTTCAACTTGGGTATATTTAGTGGGTCATCAGATGCTGATGCAAGAGTATAGTGTGCACAAGCAGCAAACTGAGACGTAATTATGATCCTCAGGCTACTTTTACTTTACCATATAGTTTCAGAGAATGGCCATCTGTACATCTTAGTCATCTCTTGGTCCCCAAACTGTTATCGTGATACTATCAAGAGGCATTTGACTGAAAGATTAACAAGACCAGAACCCAAGAAGGATTTCATAAAGAAAAGAAACAATTTATATGTTGTGTTGTTTTTCTTATTTATAGTGGTAGTAAGTTTTCTGAAGCCAGAAGTAGGACTGACTTTCTTGTAAGCTAGAGCAATCAACTGTGAAGACAATCTGAATCCAAGACTGAGTGAGACCTATCATGCCTTCAAAGATGGGAAGAAGGGAGTATTGTGTAAGTAGGTACTGTTAATAGCATTAAACAGGGAATAGACTTTTACTTCCACTTATGAAGTGGTAAACCTGGACTAGAAAAGGTCGAGGTTTCTCTTAGACAAAATCTAACCTGTACTCTAAGAAACTGAAAACTGGAGGTGAGGTGGTGAGCCTGTGAAAGCAATGAGCACACAAAGTGAAACAAAATTCAGCTTTCACAGAAAAGTTCTGAGTTTCCAACTGTGTGTTTTAAATTTTCAGCATCTTAGATGCTTAGCTGCCAAGCAATGGCGATACTTACTCTGATTGAAATGAATAGATGCATTAAATATTAAAAACAATAATTACTTAGATTGTGAATTTGGGACAGGTGCAGATGTTGTTAGTGCTGTTCTCTAACAAATTTTTTTTCCTGACATTCTGTTCCAAGTTATATACCTACTGCCTAAAGGAATAACCAGTTGTAACAGCAGAATTTCTTGTATAGCTAAGAAATCACAGCTACATGTTAAGGACTTTGTTTCCTTGTTCTTGGAAATAGATTGAAAGCTTTGGCCTCTACTTGCAAGCAACTTTTAACCTTGAACATCAGCCATCTCTTTTGAATGACAGCCTTCTTAAGTTTACAAATATTTAACTTTCCATGTGTAAACACTGACTTTCTCTAAACTAGAACTTATATTAAAATTTTTTTTACTTTCAACAAATCAGCCAAAATCTCTTCCCATAACACTGCAGTATTCCTGTGCATACAAGGAAGGACAGCTACGTCATCTAGTTCTTAAATTTTAGAAATGTCATTATAAAAATGAAGTGGCATAAGTGATTAAAAAAGTAATGTTCTATGCAGAGCAGATCACTTTCCACAGATCAGATTATAAAATTCTGCATGCTTGACATTATCCTTGATTACTTTGAAAAGTGAACAGTCTGAAGAAAATTGAATGGCCTTTTGATATGTTTTTGTGGAAGATACATCTAAAATTGGTGTAAGTCAAAAAATGGAGTCAAGTCAGAGGAAAGGTACAAAACTGGAAGGAAAAGAACCTGAGAAAATAATCAATAATACAGAAGTCCTTCACCTATAACTCTAAAGTGGATGAACGTGTATTCAGATGTATCACTTGTCTTTACTTTTCCATCCTTGCCTAATTTGGTACGGATTTTTCTAGAATGGTATTTCATTCATATCATTTCTATACTGGTAAGGTGGTGTGTGAACAAAGTTGAGATCTGTACAGAGCACTTGAGAGCTGAAAAGTACATAGAGGACAAAAACCTGAAGAGAAATGAGTCTGAGCTATGATATCCGACATATTAAAGAATCTATTACAAGGTCCTGTTCTGCTCAGCTGAACACCAATGCCCATGCAATATACAGTAAGCATAATGGATTATTTGTGATTCACTATGGAACTGATGACATTCTATTGGCATGCTGTGTAGGCACATAACTAATGGCATACTAACAGTAACTTGACTTTGTTAATGATAAGGAAGTACTGATCTCACCAATTGCAGTCCAGTCCAATGCTGTGGGAGCTCTTCCATTTAGTTCCATCTCAGACTATCTACCTTACCTTTGTTGTGCTCCTTAGCCATGATGAAAAATTTACTGAAATTAATAAAATATTTTTTATATGCACCAGGTTTGTTATCTAGACAAATGTGAAAAAACATAAAATGTGTTTAATTGTCATCTTGACAATGAATTCAAATCATTAAAAAAATAAGTAGATCACTAGTAATTATAAGTTTTATTTAACAACTCTATAGTTGCTAAGAAATGGGTACGTGCTTCACATATGGCAATACATTCAGATACCAATTTCAGAGCTTGCTGTCATATAAAGGAGTCCTGAAGAAGAAAAAAAGGAAGGAGGGAGGGAAGGAAGGGAAGAAGGGAGAAAGGAGGAAGGGAGGAAGAAAGGACAGAAAGAGGGAAGGAGGGAGAGAAGGAAGGGAAGGAGGGGAAGGGAAGGGAAGAGGGAAAATGAAGCCCTCTCAGCAAATGAGACCTGAATAAACTACAGCTCTAACCAATATATTCAAAGAAAAATTAGTGCCTGGGTTATAATCACAGCTAACAACATTTTCAGTAATTTTGCATAGGACTCTATTTTATGTTTTTTACTGGATTCAAAGATTAAGTGGTGAGATTGCTTATAAAATTTTTAGGTTACAGCAAGTTAGAGGGATGTAGTAGCTCCTGAGAATTGGATTAAAATGTCAGATGTTTTCAATAAATTGAAGAGTTGATCTGGAATTAGCATGGTTAATTTCAATATATATAGTGATAAAATACTGTTCTTTGTGAACAAATGAAGAAAGTCAAATAATTGATAGCCAGCTTATGTGCTGCAGATTATAATTACTCAGAAATTACAGGATATAATTTAATAGTTTATGAAAATATATTTTTGTTTTATTAATCATTTCCACTCTCTCTTTTCCCCTATAGAGTATCCTTTTTACATTATGGAACTATAGTACTATAAACAATCTGAGGCAGAAACAGTATATCTGTAGATTTTTATTTGTATAACTGTGATCTTATTTTCTTCAGAGACGATTTGGTAAAAATGATCATACTATTTAGTCGTGGCTTTAGGAATTTGATAAAACTGCAAGAGTATTGAAAGATTACAAATTAATATTTTTCTAAGTAATTACTTATTAGGGGGGGAGGGTGGGAACAGGAAGATTCCAGTGATGAAGTTTAAGCACAAAGAACATATAAATAGTACTAATACTATTTTATTAAAGTCATGCCATGTCCTTAAAGTTTTTGCAGGCATTCAGCAAAATTTGTATTACAATTGCTTTAATTCCAAAGTAGAGAAGCCTGATGCAATTATAGAATTAAAATTAGTAAGCACAATACATTTCAATACTATTTGAATACTAACCAATCACACTTTTTCTTCTCAGGAGAGAAAATATTTACTGACTAGAGTTAAATCCAACTGGCAACTAGCTATGAGTGGTGTTTCTTAGGGGTCATTACTGAGGCCTGTCCTGCTCAATGATGATGTGGATGAGGGCATTGAGTGCAACCTCAGTAAGTTTACAGTTGACACCAAGCTGACAGAAGCTTGCGGATAGGAGGGCCCAACAGAGCAATCTAGACAGGTTGGATCACTGGGCTGAGGCCAGTGGGTTGAAGTTCAAAAAGACCAAGTGTCAGCTCCTGCACTTTGGCCACAACAACCCCAGGCAATGCTACAGCGGCAATGTGGCTGGAAGACTGTGTAGAGGAAACGGACCTGGGGGTATTGGTTAACACTTGGCTGAACATGAGCCAAGATGGCACAGTGGCATCCTGGCTTGTATGAGAAATAGTGTTGCCAGCAGAAGCAGGGAGGTGATCATCCCCCTTTTCAGCCTAGATGAGGCTACACCTCAATTACTGTGTTCAGTTTTGGGCCCCTCACTACAAGAAAAATATTGAGGCCCTGGAATGTATGCAGAGAAGGGCAACAAAGCAGGTGAGGGTTCTGGAGCACAAGCTTTATGAGGAGTGGTTGAGAGAGGTGAGATTATTTAGTCTGGAGAAGAGGAGGCTCAGGGGTAATCTTATTTCTCTCTACAACTACCTGAAGGGAGGTTTTGGTGAGGTGGGTGTCGGCTTCCTCTCCTATGTAACTAGCAATAGGATTGGACTAGAGGGAATGGCCTCAAGTTGTGCCAGGGGAGATTCAGGTTGAACATCTGGAAATACTTCCCTAAGTGAGTGGTCAGGTACTAGAACGGGCTGCCCAGGGAGGTGGTGGAGTCACTGTCCCTGGAGGTGTTCAAGGAATATTTAGATGTACTGAGGGACATGGTTTAGTGGGGAAATATTGGTGATAAGTGGACAGTTGACTGGGTGATCTTAGAAGACTTTTCCAACATTGGTGATTCTATAATTCTATTCAAATTCTTGCACTCAACATAACAGAGACTATAAACACGCATCGTCTCCATCTAGTCATATATTATCATTATAGAGGAGAGACAACAAAAGATGAAGGAAGATCTTTGTAGGGGTCATAAAAAGGGAGAAAATCCTTCTGGAGACGAAGATCTGAGAGTTTGGCTGGAAATGACTGTAAAAAGAAAACAATCCATTTGACTGATATTTTATATGACTTTGAGTCCATCGCCACTGAAAACAACACTTCAATTTTTCTGTCATTCCCCAGTAGCTTTACGAGTAGAAAGAAAGAAGGAAAACTACTTTTTTCCAAGTAGCTTTTTATAGACTTAGTTACAACTACATATTTGAGACAATTTTGCTTGAAACATGGGAAAATTTGGAGATTGTCATCATTGCATATCTGGTAGAATTTAAGACAATGGCATCATAACAGATGTGAGTCAAACTTTGTGGACACATTCTTGGCTGTGTAGATTTATGTACATGTCCTTTATGAAATAACTCATGGTCTGCGCAGATAATAAATCACTTTTTTGTTTGCTGTTTCAGATTTTGACTGGCAATGTATATTGGAAAAGGCCTTCATCTTCTTTTATCTTGGCCCATCGGGGAGACCATAGAATCATAGAATCATAGAATGGCCTGGGTTGAAAAGGACCTCAGTGATCATCTAGTTTCAAACCCTCTGCTATGTGCAAAGTCGCCAACCACTAGACCAGGCTGCCCAGAGCCACATCCAGCCTGGCCTTGAATGCATCCAGGGATGGGGCATCCACAACCTCCTTGGGCAACCTGTTCCAGTGTGTCACCACCCTCTGTGTGAAAAACCTCTTCCTAATATCCAACCTAAACCTCCCCTGTCCCAGTTTAAAACCCTTCCCCCTTGTCTTATCACTATCCATCCTCATAAACAGCCATTCCCCTTCCTGTTTATATGCTCCCTTCAAGTACTGGAAGGCCACAATGAGGTCTCCCCACAGCCTTTTTTTCTCCAAGCTAAACAAGCCCCGTATGCTTAACCTTTCCTCATAGGAGAGGTACTCCAGCCCTCTGATCATCTTTGTAGCCCTTCTCTGGACCCGCTCCAAGAGCTCTGCGTCTTTCTTGTACTGGGGGCCCCAGGCCTGGACACAGTACTCCAGATGGGGTGTCACAAGAGCCGAGTAGAGAGGGACAATCACCTCCCTCCCCCTGCTGGCCACCCCCTTTTTAATGCAGCCCAGTTGGCCTTCTGGGCTGCAAGCTCACACTGCTGGCTCATGTCCAGCTTCTCATCTACCAGGACCCCCAAGTCCTTCTCTGCAAGGCTGCTCTCAAGATCTTCCCCCAGCTTGTAGAAATACCTGGGGTTGCCCCGATCCAATCTGTAGTTCCCTGAGTCTTCCTTTCTCCTTTCTTAAAAATAGGAGTAATGTTTTCCATCTTCCAGTCACCGGAGACTTCACCAGACAGTCATGATTTTTCAAATATCATGGAGAGTGGCTTGGGAACCACATCAGCCATCTCTTTCAAAACCCCAGGATGGATATCATCCGGCCCCATGGATTTATACACATTCAATTTCATGAGATCTACTTGTGAATAAGACTTCAGGTAGATGTGGCCAGCCAATCATGCTGTAGTAAGTGTAATTTTCTGGCACATTAGAAGTGCAACTGTAAAAACATAAATTTTTCACAGTTTATTTCCTTACTTAAACTTTGGAGCATCTTCTAATGTTATGAAAAGAAAGGAATTGTTCAGATGCTTTCACGTTATCAAATAAATTAATTCATGAGATGAGATGCAGAAAGGAAATGTGATAATTTACAGTTTTTTATTTTGAAATTTTCATAAATAAAAACCTGCTGAGAAGTCATGTTTCTTACTCAATTTAAATTTTGCCTGAAAAGGATCCACCATTTAAGTACAAAAACATATTCTGCCCACATATATTTAATCTTTCTGTATCACCATTCTGCACAAATAAACTGCTATGTAGAATATTATTTATAGAAGTCAAAGATTTGTCAGTGAAGACTCTCAAAGAAAATAAGAATGCAGACTTTTAGACAAGCAAACGCAAACTATAAATGTGTTCAGTACCCTTTCGTAGTGCAAGAATTTTTTTTTTTAAATCATAGGAAGATTGAACAAGGCAATTACTCTCATTCTTTGTTACTATTCTTTAAACATATTTTCCAGTATGATGGTAAGCATGTGCATTAATAGTGTATGTTTTGCAGTCTGAATAGGCCATCTATTTCATCTGTCTCTGTATCTGTTAATCAGCTGACTATATAGTTAATCTTGAACACTGATAATTATAGTCCCAGAAGGCTTCTTGTTACAGTATTAAGGTATTAGGATAAAAACAAACAAACAACACTTTAAGACCCTGCAAGACAATTTTTACTATTGTTCTCAGAACCTTATAATCTCATTCTGAGATATAGAAACATATTATTGACAAGATGAGGCATGTCACTAACATAGCATTGTCTTAGCTAATTATTCTGTTGTCTTTCCATAGGATATTGACACATAAACACATTGTGACTACTATCTTATGCATAATAATATAAAACAAATAAAATCAATGTTATCTGGGAAGAAGAGATAAGAAATGTCACGATCAAAGCCACTCACAAATGATTATATATTCCACTCTAGAGATGCATAGTAAGCTGTAAAACGTGAAACAAATGTTATAACTTTGAAAAGATTAATGTACATGCCATTACTGGACTGGGAAAAACAGAGATGCAGGCAGTATATAAAAGCACATAGCACTGACTTTTTAAAGAGCAAATTGAAAAGCATGTTTACAATTCAAGATAATTAACAAACTACTTAACATTGCAAAGCAGCAATAGAGTCTGTCTGTAAACAACCAAAATAAACACAACATAAAGTATGCCATTTACCCAATAAGACAGCAGTGGTGTATGGTACAAACAACCTCAGTAGGAAATTTAAAATTGAAGATGATCATTGCTAAGTCTGACTTTCAGGAAACATGTCACAATATCAAGCCTGTGTAGGCTCCAGATAAAATGCACAGGGACTCCTACTGTCTGCCTAAGTTAGTAAGCAGTAAATGCTAGGAAAGAAACTTAGGCTGCACTGGTCAGAGGCAATTATGTTCAGCTGAGAGAAATACAAAATACCCAATATATAAAAATATGCCTGAATTCAAATGGTTAAAACACTCTAAGACATTGATGCTAGACAATTTGGCTTGAAGAAATTTAATAGACTTTAAGGAAGGAATGAAACTTAAATCAATTCTAAGTTCCACCAATTAATTAAATACTAATTGCACCAGAAAATGTTACTTTATATACCAGTGGTATGACACAGCCCTGGGGATAGTCAGGGGTGACGATATTGCAACTTTCTGCTAAGCTCTTGAATACCTGGACAAATCTAGATCAGTGCTTGAAGATATGTATATAGAAACAGCAACAGCAAAGGTAGTCTATAATTATGTTTCATGCTGCTTTTCAAGTTGCTTGTTATGCATTTTTAATGGAAGATAAAGCCACAGTTTGAAACTTTTCATTTGAATTTTCTACTGTTTTAATGAAAAAATATGGTATTTTTCAAGTTCTGTGGGATTTGTTGTGTCAACATTGCTGTGCTACATGACTGGAATGCCTCTTTTGACAGAAGTTTTGCATTGTTTAGCACTGTCCTCAAAGATTTTTGCTTACAGCACAAATATCCTTGTACTGTCTCATCTGGGAATTTCTGTTCAAAATGTGGGGCAATTCTATTAAGAATCTGCCCCTGCCATCTTCTAACTGGTAGCAAGAGACGTTAGAATGACAGGATAACTGGAAAAGTGAAAGTCCTTTCCTAAACTATGTTGGAGTTGTAGTTTAGTAAAATACAGCTTCTGCAGCCTCAGCTGAGGAGAAAACTTGTCCCAGGCATGAAAGAAGAACAAGAGAGAAGGCTTCTGAGGAAAAATAGGATGTCACTGTTATCAGACATTCCTATAGTTTCAGCTGGCTGGTGGCTTGCTCCAGCAACTCCCTCTAATTTCTTTCCCTAAATTGGTCAAATAATATAATGAAATATAATTTAAACTTAAAGTCTATGTTTTTGGGTTTCTTTTTTTTTTTTTTTTTTTTTTTGTCAGAAATGATGCAATTCCCTGACTACTTCTTTTTCATGTTCTAGTCTTGCTCCCCTTCCTTCTCACAACTTTTCCACTCATTTCATTCATTTCCTCTAGCATACAGAAATATTTTGCAATTAAAACCATGGAAAATTATACATGTTGGCTACTCCTACGTCTATTCAGTCTCTTATACAATTTTCCTTCTCACACTTAATTTGCATCCACATTTATTTGAAACTGCTTTGGGACAATCTTGACTCTACACAGTGCCTGCTGTGTGGTATTCATATGCTATTCAAGTAGTTGGCACCCTGCTCCTTCCACAAACACAGGAAATGATTCAACAATATACATTCCTGGAGCACTGATGAGCTGGGAGAATTTTTTCATCAGACAAATTTCGTTAATGAAATGCTTATGTAGTTCTCTGTAGGACACAGATTCTTGGTGGCTATCAAAAGCAGGATAACATAGCTCAGAAATAAGGACTCTTATGCTTCCAATAAGAATAATATCTTCTGCCTTTTAAAGTGCAAGACTGACACATATTGATGTTTCAAGCTTAACGTCTTGTTTTGTTCAAAGACAAATCTGTCAACACACTGAAGGGACAGATCGTAGTAGACAGGGCATGATTAAAACTTCTTTGAACTTTTTTTGCTAACAAATATGACTTTTTATGTTAGAGTCATGAAACTGACTCACTCACAGGCATCCTTCTAGTTGCTTTATACATTTCTTATCCCTGTCATACTGAAATCTATTTTGTAGCAAAAACTGTTTATTCATCTTAAATGTTGTTGAGGCTGTCATAAGCATGGGTAAGATGACAAGTGCTGTATTTTAGACCAAAGTTAGCAAAAGCTGATGACTCAAAGGCAGCTCAGGTTGCAGTTTCCCTTTTTCAGTTTTATTGGGTTAAAAGTTTGTTACTGGATTTGATGCAGCAGCACTGAAGCATATGCATTACTCTTTTCACTAATATGTTTCTAGCTCTCTATTTGACTACATTACTGATTTCAATTACAATGATAGCTCATGTTGAGGCAGAACAAATTTGGTTTCACTCATCATACAGTTAGCTACACTTTTGTTACCCCTGGAAATAAGTTTAAAACAAAATTATTTATTTTTGTACATAGCTGGGAAGCATCCTGCATTATGTAGTCAGTGTGTGTGGACCAAAAAAAATAAAAAAAATAAAAAAATAAAAATTCAGGAAGACTTACAGACCCTTAACAGACAAACATGGCTTATGCAAGAAGGGACCTCTGGAGGTCAGAGTTGGTTCCTGGGTTCCTGTAGTTTATGAGCCAGTACTAAGGGAAAATGTTACTGATTTCACTTTATGCTAGTATACTGGAGCATAGGCAAAAAATGTTCAGTAATAACTAGGTATCAAGCCAGGCATCAGTGCTGAGCACACAGTAACCTTCAGCACAGAAACAGAGAGCTTTCTCCGTAGTGTGAGGAGCATAATGTACATAACCTTCCAGAACTGACATCAAAGCAGATAGCCAATAGGTCCCTTATATGTAACTTACATGCTTTAAGAAGTAAAGTGGACAGATGTCCGTAAATTCAGTCCACTCAGTACTAGTGTAAGGAGCTGAGTTCTTACTAATTCTCTTTTAAATGGTGTCTTCATGCAAATAAAAATGAAGAATTTCAAGGGCTCAGATAGACATATGGAGAAAATGGAAAATCAGGAGCATATATTAATCTATATATACACAGATATTTTTGAAACCACGGGAAAAAATTCAGTCTAGTTCTTGAAATACCTCTAATGGTCATATTTTTTATTGAAAAATCAAAACACTGAAGAATATGATGTATTTGAACAGTAATACCTAAAAAAAAAAAAAAGACATATTTAGTGAACTGTACATGCAAATGTTCTGTGAGACAAGCAGTGTACACAAGATCTCCAAGAGAAACTCATCTGTTAATGCCAAGATGCTATACAAGAATGTGTGAGAAATAAAAATTCAGTGTCTGGGAAACTTCATTCTGTAAAATCCACCAAATGTTAACCTTTGTTCACATCTCTAGACAATATTTGCTTTAAGGAACTTGAGACATGTTGTGCTGTATAATTGGGTATATGTTAAAAAAAAAAAAAAAAAAAACAACAAAGAAGTTGCTTTTGTCACCTGAAATGTATACTTTTATTTCTGAAGTACTCTACAGGAAACGTCTCTTTTCAAAGATACTTCTGATATTTTACTCATATTTGAAAAACTAATATGAAAAAATAGATTTTATGGAAAAATAGAACATACATTGTATATTATATTATTATGTATAGATTGCTTCTAAAATACTAAAATAGTATTTTAGTATAGTATTAAAATTTTAGTATAGTATTATATAGTATTAAAATTTTAGTATAGTATTAAAATACTATTTTAGTATTTTAGAAGCAATCCTAAGCAAGCATTCAGTATGAATTACATTTTATGACACAGATAATATCTTTTCTATGTACCATTTCATTTTTTAAAAATTTTTAACAATGTTCAGAACTAGAACACCTGGAACTCTTTATTTCCTCCACTTTTTATGTACATAAAAATTGCATGTCTGTGTGTCTATATACACACAAATATGTGCATATTTATACCCATTATATAAAACTTAGAACAGCTACATTGTTTCTTCAACACTGCAGAGCCGGTCTAGCTGTACTCACTCAGAAGTAAGAATCTACCTGTGTAGATCTCAGATAAATTACTTTGATAAATCTTCAGCAAAATATTCATTTCGAGTAACTGCCTTTACAACCTCCAGGTCACTCTGAGTTATCATAGAATCATTCACGTTGAAAAGGATCTTTAATGGTCATCTAGCCCAACTCCCCAGCAACAAACAAGGACATCCACAGCTATACGAGGTTGCTCAGAGCCCTGTCCAACCTGGCCTTTAATGTCTCCAGGGTTGGGGCATCCACAGCCTCTCTGGGCAACATGTTCCATTATTTCACCACTCTTATTATAAAAAACATTTTCCTTATGTCCAGTCTAAATCTTCCCTCTTTTAGTTTGAAACCATTTCCCCTTGTCCTGAAACCTCAGAGCCTTCTCATCTCCAGGCTGAACAGCCTAGCTCTCTCAGCCTGTCCTTGTAGGGAAGGTGTTCCATCCTTGGATCATTTTTGTGGCCCTCTTCTGGATGCACTCCAACAGGTCTATGTCTTTCCCAGAAATTCTGGAAAACTAAAAAGAATAGTTCACTCAACAGCAAAAACTATTTTTTTTTTCCAGAAACATCACTGGGTTTATATATTGTGAGCATTGAAGGCCTCATTTCAGGCCCTCTAACAGCTCTAGGAAGTAAAAGCAGTCTTCTTCACATTTTGCCAATTACTAAAAGATTTTGCCTGTAGAAACTCATGAACTATATTATTAATACATAATTCATTTGTTTTTTGTGAGTTATTCTATTATAATATTAATTTATACATATGTACTATAAAACACAAGTGCATACTCATTGAAATTTTGTATATTTACACAGGTAAGGATCCTTGAAGTGGTTTTATTTGTTATAAAATTTAGATTCTTGTTCTCACTTTGAAAGGGAATTCCATTAAATTTGAGTGATATTTTTAACCATTATCAAATACTTTGAAAATTATTGATTATTTGTCCATTAAAGAACGCTCACTGTCTGAGCTTACTACTTTAACAACAGCAGTGACAGGACAATCAAGAAGAGATCTTTCATCCCCAAGAAAAACAATGAGTAAAGTCAGCTATTTAATTGCACTACATGTTTTTTTTCCCCAAAACTGGGTAATAATAATAATAATAATAAACCTTAGCTTCATTCCTTCCATTGCATATGTAATCTTCCTTTATTTTCCCTTTTTATGCCTTTTTTTTTTTTCCTATATTTGTTCACTATTTAGTGCTTATTCATTTTTTCTTGATTATTCTTAATTATTGTTGGGCCAGTATGTTTTTCTTGAATTAATATTGGCTTTAATGCAGTTACCTCTCTCTCCTTTGAAATAACCAAACCCCTACCTGGACAATAAAGCTGTGAAATGTTCCCTGCCATATGAATTCAAGACTCTGCATCTACTTCTGAGCAAAGGACCTTCTCCTTAAAATGTACCATCTTAATAAGCACAGTCTGTGGTTTACCAGTCAATTTATATCACACAGAAGAAATTTCAAAGGTATTGAAGAGACAAATGATGATAGGGGGGATATTTGCTATTCAGAAGCATTTCACATTGTAATTATTGGTGATGCACAGCATATTGGTATTCTTATTGGTAATATAGAGCATACAGGCAATTGTCTATCAGAAAAGACCAAAATTTCCGTGAGTCTGGTTACAGAATCACCATTCCCCATATCTGTATGTAGTGAATAAAACAGAAACCTCAATGCTAGAATATCTTCAGGTTTTTTTGCAATGCGCTTGAAGGGACTGCCATGCATTAGATTCACAGCATATATAGGAATAAATAATAAAATCCATTACTAGCTTGCTTTTCACCTACTCTAGAATCAAGCCAGGAAAATGTATAGTTATCTGCTTTTTCCTTTCTGTGGAAATTGCTGACTGCTAAATCCTGAAATTTTGTAGCTAGGGTACCTACCCCAGCATGTTTGATTCATACCAACACTATGAGATAGTTAGGATTAGGTGCTGCAAATCCCAGCCTTGGCCAGATTTACACAGTATATTACATAAACCAGTGTACATACCTAGCCATTTGGAAGGCATTAAATACTGAAGTGAATAGATGAATTTGCACATTAGTTTGGTTCACAACATGCAGCACTCTGTCACACACTTAGAAAGAGCAACAGAATAAGGAATATGACACAAAGAGTTTTTACTTTTGTCTGTGCAGACAGTGAAGAAGTTTTCAGTGTTTCCAGTGGGTTAAATTTCCTGAGGAATGCACATACTGTTTTGTCCTTTCACAGTATTGGCAAACTTATTTACATTTAGCCTAGAGACATGCTTACATGTTCAGTTAAACTTCAGGCCTTTCCAGACATGTAGGGAATGGACCACCCTGCAGGTAGCCCTCATTTTTTTTGTTCTGAAACCAGCTGTGAGAAGCTTTGGATGCTGAACATGCACTTACCCTGACAGATGTCCTAGAATATTCAAGCACATAGATAGTTAAACACTAATTTTTGTTTATTAAAGTGTATTATGTTGTAACTAGTAGTTAGAAAAAAGCTTCTCCTCCTTAGTCCAGATCTTGATGGTTGTAATTCAATTACTGTTTAAACTGCTACATATTTTGATTGTAATACATACCAGCTGTAGTTTCCAGGTGAATCTATTTTATTTTACATAATTCAAATATATATAAATCTCATGTAATAACTTTTACTCATTGTGAGCAAAGGAAACATGCAGAACATGAAAGCCTCAAGCTTTAAAATTTTGATGTAAAGAAAGGTGAGCACTTTTTAGAGACAGCGAGTACGAGACACTATTGGGCTTTTTTTTTTTTAATTCCTCAAAATGTTTGTTGGAATAATAATTTAACAGCACTTCCAATATGTCACTAATAGAAGCAACAAAAAAGAAATAAGCAAGAATAAAACAAACAAACAAACAAAAACAACGTTCACTCTATTCTGAAAATCCGTTCACTTTCAAGATGATACTCGTGTTTCCTCAGCAACCCTGCTCTATAGGAAGCTCCTGACTGGACTTAACAGAATACAGAACTGTGAAATATTCATTGGCCAGTTATTCCTGTATTTTCTTTCTGAGGACAGTAAGTAGAATAAGCCTATTGAATATCTCCTTTGGTGAGAAGAGAAAACGTAGAGGAAACAGACAAAGGAATGAAGAAGCAAAAAAAAAAGCAGCATAAAGTCTAGTAAAAGAGGTAGAAGATGACAAAAATCTGACTGTTGCTCCTTAGCAACAGTCAACGTAGAGGGTGTGCCTGCTGAGGTACTTAACATTAATGAGTTGGCGTAACATTAAATGCTTTCCCACTCTTATCCTACTGATAAAAGTACCTATATTGATTGTGCTACAAAAAAGTGTACATCTAATGTAGAATATTAAAGTTCTTGGATACTATACACTGTTCTCATTAGTTTATCAGAGGAAGAAAAGAAAAATCAACCTTTTAAGTGCACTGCAGCAACAACTATGAAATATTTTGAATTTTGTCTGTAGTGTAGCTGCCCTTGTATTTACAGATGTAATTTGCTCCATTTATATTAGCAAGAAGTAGCATGCTTAAAATTTAACTTACTCAAACTGATGTACTGAATTGCTAGTGAAAGCCACTAAGTTCTTCAATGCATAACTATTAATTCTTTAACTCCTGTTGCCATTTTATATAGACTTAGAGAAATGTTCTCCAGTTCTCTTTCTGTCATCACTATTTAAAATACTATTAGTTAACTAATATTTAAGGGCTATGTGTGGCTGGGTTTTGCTCAAAGATATTTAAATCAGGCTTGTTCAGTATAAACTTGGGGGAAAAACTGATGCATGTTAGTGTTTCAGATCTTTATACTGATGACAGCAAAATTCCCAGAAAAGGATAAACTCTCTATTAAAAATCTCCTGGCAAAGAATTGATTGACGTTACAAGAAAACAGGAAATGGTGGTATTGCAAGATGAAGAACGATTGAGGAGATTTTGATTTAAAATCTTTCTCTGAGCTTTTTCAGCAGAACTGAAGAAATAAGGTGAACAGAAGTAATTATTTTAGCAGGAGTCATATGCTGATTAAAAAAAAAAAAAGGAAGAAGACAAATAGAGTAGAGTTACAAATCAGTACCTTTTCATGAACTTGCATTCAGTTAACTTCTAGATCTTTTGTCATAATACTCTAGAAATGTCTATTTAGGATTTGAGTTAACTTTAAAACCACTAGACTACATAGTGAATACGAGGAGTCAGTGCAATCTCTTGACATTGAGGAACCAAAACCACTGAAGTAATGGATGCAGAAGACTATTTTTCCCCTCCTAAGCAGAGGGGAAAAAAACAATACCATGGAACTTCTGTCTTTTTCAGACGCTCTATCTTGAGAAATTAATGTGAGGATAAGAACTTCTAAAAGCCTTCTAAATTTGTGTAGTGAATAAATTCAATGTAATATCCACTTTTCTGACATTAACTCATATAAATACTCAAATGTTTCGGTACACTTACATAAGTCAGCAAAATCAGAAAACAGTTGAGAGAAATTATTACAGAAAACACAGTTTTGTAAGGAGAATGGAGTTGCGGGGGAAAGTCATGTTTGCTTTAGATGTATTTCTCTACTTGTTCATGAATGTATGACAAAAACATAATTTCTTTACATACTTTTCATTCCAAAGACCTACAGATACTTGAGCTTAAATCCAGTTTTGGTACATAAACTTTTAAAGTACATTTTCTAATAAGCTATTTCAGGAGCAGAAGTTCCTGGCTTGGTCTGAGTATGATGCCTAGTGAAACCCAACATATCACAAAGAAGAGATGCAAAAAGAAGCAGATTATTGCCTGCCTTTGAGAAATAAGAAAAAAAAAAATCTTGATTCCTCAAGAGAAAAGAAATAGGGATCTGAGCTAAATATATCAAAACTATATCAGGTAAAAGAATATATTTGACATTTCCATTAGTGTTCTGATATTTAAACCTGATTGTTGTGATTCCACGTCAGGTCTCATAACAGCTCAGAAGAAAAATGTTCAGATATGAAGTCTAACATTGATCCTAAACAAAACAAACTTTTATATTAAATTGGTTTATTTATCCATCATGATATACTCTTGTTGCCAGTAAGATGTGTATCTGATCTCTCCTTAAAGAATCTCAAGAGAAGAAAATAAGAATCTCGAGAGTATAAATGTGGAGTCTCTGGAAAAAAGTAACAAAAAATTTAAATGGGAAAGAGGAAGCAAACTGCAGAAAGTAGAATGAAGTAGAATATTACTCCTTGGGTAAATAGAGGTAAATAAAATTTCCATTTGTTAAACTTTTGTTGCCTTATTGATGACATGGTACACCTGTGAATCACTGCATTGAGACTAGATATACTACCAGGTTAAAGAAGAAATAATTCTCCGCATAACTGCCAGTCTAACTGCTTACACATATGCATTAGCCAATGGTATGTGTTTGACAATGCAAAATTAGTATAAGCACCATTCCTTTTTGGTGAATTCTATTCAGTTGTCCTGACAGTTTGCTTCTAGAAAATTATCATAACTAAAATGATATATGGCAACTTGCCAGGCTGTGAAAACTCAATTTTTACTCCTATACTTGTGGAATTAGGCTGCCAAATTGCTGCCTGAGCTCCACATAAAGTGAAAATGTATTATTTTAGCCAGTCATTTTCCTTAGCTTCTCATTTTATAAAATAAGATTAGTCTCACACTGTAAGAATAAAATCGTCTAATCTTTAGCAGAAATGATCCAGTCATTGACTGAATGATTTTAGGAAAATAATATCAAAATTAGTTCACTTTTGTAGAGTTTTATGACTGTCTTTACTACAGTTATGTGCATATACATGTATGTTTATATGTGTATATTTGTATATGTATAATGAATGAACTGTTTCTTCTTATATCATATTTCATAATATGAAAAATATAATCAATAATTTCTTTGTAATAAATGTATTATTTGTTTTCAAAAAAAAAAAAGAAAAAAACTTTGCATTTCTTCATTTAGCATGGAAAGGTGCAAGTTTAAAGATAGGGTATTCGAATCTTGCTTACAGCTTTCCTATGGATTCTCTTGCTACTCAGAATCCCAGAATGGTGGGGCTGGGTGACTTACTAGCTACCTCACCACTCAAACAGATGGGGCAAAAAAATGCCAACTTGGTTAAGTACAAGCGGAATTATACCAAAATGAACAAGTTCCTACAAAAGAGTTACAGCACTTAGTATTTAGTATGTAGAATCATTCAATTAAAGAGTTTCTGAAGTTTCGCTGTCACCTGAAGCCTACAACGCATTTTAGATGTAAATAACGAAACCATGTGACTGTCAGCATTCAATACATAACATTCAGATAACTAAAGGTGAATAGTGTATGAAGAGTGTAAATGAAAACCTAACTTTAATATGCTTCACAGTGAGAGTTAATACCATTTATAACCATTTCTCAGAAATATATATATATATATATATAGCTGAAAGCATCTCATTTCTGTTTCACTTAAAAAGACAAAAGCTTCCCACTTCTGTAAAATAATCTTAACATTGTTTTCCTTTTCACCTGATCTGGGTATTGCCAGAAAAGAATAACAACAGCAACAATAATATTAGTAAAATTAAGTTTAAAAAACCTACGGAACATGGAAACGGGAATGTTAAAGTTTCAAAGAAAGAATCTCATCCTAAACTGACAGTACTTTTATTTTGCTTTGATTGAATTTTCGCTTGTAGAGAAAAATATGAACATATCTAAAACTACAAACTTAAGATGTTTCTTATTTCTTCCAAATCTTACACAGTGACAAGAAGATGAAAGAACATTGATGATATCAGAAGAGTTCAAATTACTCTGAAGTAGACTGTCATTTTCATTCTAGACTTAAATAAAGAGTAGCATATACCTCAGGAGTAATTGAAGTGAACTATTATTGCCTGGTACCAGATGATTACTCCACTTATATGACCACTTATACCATCAGTGTAGAGATGTACAATACTCTTTTTTTTTCCCAGCTTTTCTCAATTCACTCCTTGCCCATCTATGCGAGAAAAGCAGTAATTCCCTGCAGTTTGCTCCATTTTTCAATAGAGAATTCTAACATGGGAGTGTTTTACTTTTCCTATGTTTTCTGCACGGCTTATTTTGATAACTGGGAAGTGGATAAAAACTCTGACTTGTTTCTCTGTGAACAATCATTTGCACCCAAAGCAGAAAACAAGAAAATAAGTATGAGTCAGAGAATTTAAGGTTTGTTTTGCTTTCATTTTTACTGATGTGTTTTACAGATGCTTGCTATAATTTCAGTCTCACAAATTGCCTTCAATTATATAATCCCACTAATAGGTGCAGTCTATGCAATAGAATATATCCTCCACTTCTTCTGACACAGAATGAAATTATATTTCATTTTGTGGTTCATTTTAATGAATTCTTCATGAATTCTTGGTTATCTCATTTTCAGTACAGTTATCTTTAATTTCATTATGTTCTGTTAAATAAGTAGATAAAGTTCAAGAGAAATTGGTATACTGGTATATTTTCATCACATCTTTTTTTTTTCTTTCTCAATTTTTCTATTTCTGCTTCACAGCTATAGAGCAGTAGTTTAAAATATGGAATTTTCTATTTCATTTAATTTCTCCTTCATTCTGTCTTATCCTTGCATGTACTATAATCTCTTCTTTTCAAGAATGTTCCGCATTCACCATAGAATTTATTTTCTCCATTGTAGACTGACATATAGTACACAGCCAGACTACATATATAAAACATCCTCTTAATAAATCTTGTTTGACCATCCTAGAAGAAATAAAATATTGATTTTAATACTCTCAAGTTCGATAAAAAATAGAAATACAATCAACAAGTTTATTTTGCAAAATTGTAGAAATAACTTTATATTTTGGTTGTCCGCTTATGAGAACTGACAGGGTGTAGCATGTAATTTATATTAAAAACAAAAACAAAAAAAAAAGCAATATATTTGACCTTGCTTGTACAAGAAGGATACCATACTCCTTGTTACCAGTATAAAAACAGACTAAATAATTTTCCTAGTCTTAAATGGTTACTATGATTATCACAAGCCACAGCAGTAATAGGATATTTTTCTCAGTGTTAAGGGATTTCTATGAGTTATCACCAATGTAAAAGACAAAGATGTTTTCACAGTGGGGATAAGGTAATAAAGCATGAATGATATCAATGAAAATATATGCTGTAGGATAGATTGACCATCATTCTGACTAACGGCATAAGTAATAGACATGCCTAGTCAAATGAAAGTGAATATCTCATATAAATGTAGCAGAAATTATAACAGAAAAGAAGAAGGAAGAATATTACTGATTCTTCTTAATCACTGTTGTTTGTTTTGTGAAAGCCACAAGTATCTTGTCTTTGGGCATTTCATAAGGAATTAATTACCACTTTGAATGAGTGAACAGGCCTCATTGGACCATTAATTCTTTCTATCACTCATTATTCTTCATGAAATGCACTAAATTTTGATTGCTACTTCTTAACTGATGTAGTAACTGATATTATTTAAAAGTTCCTGGTTATACAACTCTAAACTCAGAAAGAATTTTCCAAATCTCTTCTTTCTGTTCTGTAATGTGCTCCAGAGTAGTCAGTTGCTTGGTGTAGCCTAGTATCATGTGTTAAGAATACAGCTGGTGTGAAAATTGCTGTATTTTAATTTTTAGGGCAATTACTTTACCTATTTATTAGGTGTGTTTAGCCTTTTTGTACTAGACTGAGTAGGCTAAGTTATCCACACAGCCTCTGTAAAAATAAAACCATTCAGCAGTCAGAGATTCTGAACAGATAAAACAGAAAGAATGTGAAAATTTACATTTGGTAATAGAAATCCTTGAGGTTACTTTTAAAATGCCAAAACAATTAAATATTCATGTATTTTTCTGAACAACAGTAGCAATTGAATAGAATGGGAATGATTATTCTCCTTTTGTAGCTTAAGTAGAAAAATAAGAATAAAATAATGGATAAGAATACAAACATAAAATTATGGAGATACCGTAGAGGAGAAATTCTGGTATATCTTGTAAAGTCTGCTGGAAAAGTTTGTCTGTTTTCACAAGTCATTTAAGATTTAGAAATAAACGTATTTCTACAAACAAAGATAAATGAAACTTTCAATCAATAGAAATAGATATTCCTCTGTAAAAATCAGTCAAAAGATGGCATTTACTAACAGAATGGTTTCTTCTCTGTTATGGTTTGCCCTGTAGAAGCAGCATATATCTTTTTCCAAAATATAGAGGGTGGTTTGGAGAAAGCATATTTAGTTTAGTAGGAATCTTCCATAAAGACTATACTACGATTTTTTTTCTGCAAAATTTCTTGTTGCTCCAACACTCACTTTCAAGTTTTAAGCACAGTATGAAAATGTATTTTATTTCTCTCTTCAGTAGCATTAAAATCAAGGCTTAAACATGCAAATTAGAGGATAGTTGCTCTGTAACACATAATACCACTTCGCATCAGCATTCACCTTCTTTTCTATGTTGCTGCTTTCAGGGAGTAACAAAACAAAAAACACTCAGAATAGCTTTGTCATCTTCTCAGAAATAGTGTAAGAATTGAATTATAAATGGTCTTAAAATTAATGCTGCCTGAAGGATCAAAAATTGAAAGAGCAATGAAGCTTGATTGCCCAGGATTTTTAGAAGTTTATATTATGGGCATAACATAAGAAAATTTCCTGAAGGAACAACCCTTTGCTGTCACGGTAATAGCAACTAACTCATTTCAGTAGAACTCTCTCACCTGTGTCACAATAGTTATTTGATTCCAGCTTGTACTTCCCAGCTGACAAAGAAGGGAAACTATTTCTCTAGATGAACTGAAATTGCTACCAGTGCTAAAGTTAAATCCTGGGCCTGATATCAACAGTTCCTTCCCTATACAGTTTGCTCCTCACAGCTTTTTGCTGCCTGGCTGCATCACACTGAAGTCAAGTATTGTTCTAAAGCATTACACAGTTTAGCATAAATATATATTCTAGTGAATGCTTTAAGTGAGAATATACGTAGAAATCACTTTTTGGTTTCTCAGTAAGCTACTGAAGAGTTCGACAGTGTGCAGTTTCATATCCATACCATCCTGGTATTCATAACAACATACATCTTCTTTTTCAGCACACCTTAGTCTCCAGAGATATCCAATTTTGTGACACTTCTGAAATGACTTTTAACACTAGAGAAGAAAACTGAAAAAAAAAATCACTGGTAATAGAGATAGTGATAAAAGAATTTATGTCTCCATGGGAAAATCTATATATTTTTTCCTCCTTAATGTGCTCCCTTTTCTCCATTATGTTTCCCTGTATTTTTATACCTTTTCCTGCTCAATCACCTTAAATTTACTTCACTCTCTTTGATTTCTATTTTCATCTGCTGAAGTCCTAGAGAACTGCTGCACAATTTAATGCAAGGTAGATTCATTTCACTAAAAAAGAATTATCATTCCTTATATTTAATAAAAGTGTACATAGCAGTAACAGCATTTTGTAAGAGTATGAAATGCTTAGCTATGTTATAAAGCTTAAGATAATAATATGTGTATGGACAACTTCATTAAACATTTTCCTGCAATCATAGAAAACTGTAGTGGTGAGTATATACATCCTACAGAAATGATTTTTTGTTTTCTAAAAGTATGTCTTGAATAAGATTCATATGTGATTAAAAAGCAGTAGTTCTAAAACCTGAGAATCCTATCTCTCTATATATGCTTATGGCTCATTCTCTGAGATATTAGTTATACATTCTTCCAAAACGCTTTTTAATTTTAACACTGGAATTAATGCATCTTGTAAACATAAGTAATATGCATATTTTATAGAAATACAACTCTGTTTTCACTTTCCTTTTTTGATAAAAATAACAACTGCCAGCACTATTTAAAAATCCCATTTTGTGCTCATGCATTGCTTGCATATTCATAATCTGATTACTGATTAATTCAAAATAATTATGAAATTTGCATGAATTGTCTCTGCTTATTTAACCTACTTCAGGCATTACAATTTTTTGCTACAGAGTTTATTCCAAACTAATACAAAAAGTCTGTAAGCTTTTGAGTGGATCTTTCTGAGGTAGTATTCAGGACAGAAGCTGCTACCACTAGCTGAATTTTACTGTAATTCTCAGGAAAATGTTTTTCAGGAAGTCCTGACTTAGACTATTCACATGATTATTTTCTGTGGGAAAGCAACTACAATAAAGAACAGACATAGTTTTGAAGAAAAAATTGAGAAAATATTTAAGCTATATATTTATATATATATATAATATATATAATATTTAATAAACCCATCCTATGCGGAGGTAACCTGCTGATCAATTAGAAATTGATTAAGAAATCTAATGAAAGACATGCTAAGTTACTACAGCAGTTCAGGTTAATAACACATTGGGTCTTCCTACTCTAAGTGTCCAAGTGTTTATCTGATGCTCAAAATAAAGCCCTACTTAATTCTCCCTTCAGAAAACTTATCTAGAGGCAGTATTGATTTTTTTTTTCCTAAGACCAAGAAAAGTTTTAGTTTGTATAACTGTAACTGTCTTCTCTTTTTTTCCCCTCCCACCTGGTTTGTTTGTTTTGCTTCTTCAATATCTATGGGAAATTTACTGGGAAAATTAAAATTCAGTAATGCCTTTGGGGTAAAAGAAATTTTTTTCAGAAGCTTTATCAAAGCCTTAGCTATTTCTAGTTTCTCAGCCATGGGAACTGGAGAAATTTATGCATATATTTCTCGTAAGTGTGCTTAACAATGATAATCGATCAAAACCTGAGCAAGAAATGCAGTGTCCTTTCAGTGACTAATACAGCCTCTCCAGCTTTTGTCTAAGCATAATTTTACAACACAGACTGGAGATGAAGCTTCTTATCTTCTTCCAATATTTACTCAGTCTCCAATCATTTCAAGTTAAATTTTAAGACTCCATTCTCCAACTGGTTGATACCTTCCGTTTTGCTGAAGACTGCCAGAATCTTCATTTTAATCTTCCTCCACTTTTTCTAAATAAAAATAAATAATGCAAAAAATTAAACTGCATCAGTCCAAGCCTAAGATTATGTTTTTGCAAATTTGTAAGGTCAACATTTTGTAAAAACAGCTCTTAGAAGCAGTGTAATTTGAGTTGCATGTTTTTTGGTGGTGTTATTATTTTTCTTCAGTTATTTGCACCTGCAACTTTCCAAGTACAATTACTCCTAGGTACAAACAATATAGCCTAAAAGCTAGCTTTAAAAATCAAAAGGCTTTCTGGGACCTGTTTGAAATGCTGGGAAATAATAGCTACTCCTTTCATTATGGTTGCCTTGCTACAAGTATTTAAATCATCACTTTGTAAAGCACTTCAAGGTACTTAGAATATGAGTGGTGCCTTACAAAATGAATTATAATGTATTCTCTTCTGATCTTTTTCTTTTCTGTTCTGTTTTAGATTATCCACTTGATAATGACCTGTCTGAGAAGATCATCATAATTTCAAAGCATTTCATCTTTTGCTCCACATTCTTCAAATCTGTGGAAGATCTGTGGAAGATCTCTGGAAGGTTCATTGTCATCATGTAGTAAGTCGTGAAAATATGTTAAATCTTTGTATAAATTTTCATACTTACCTGATATTTTATTTCCTTTCACATCAGTTGTTTTATGAATGCTTTCTAGGTGGAGAACAACCTAATTTCTTGTACTTCAAATGCTTACAGCTCTGTGATACTGATATAAGGCAAGATGAACTGATGCTTCTTCCAAAACAAATATTTGAGTCATGCTCTGTTGCTTTTCCTTGAAATGAAGACATGATTTTTTATCAAATACAATTTATCCTATATCATCTTTCTGTTCTATTGCAAGAAAAACTACTTTTTTTTTTCCTACTATGAATGATACATTTTCAAATGCATACTTTTCTCAAGTATATATATGATGATAGAAAGTAAAAAAAAAAAAAAAAAAAAAAAAAGGGCTGCAGAAGGAATAGATTTCTCTTTTCAAGTTCAAGTGTGTGAAAATGAGAACTACTTTTATGTAAGGTCAAATAGTTTATGTTATGCCATCCATACCTACAATTTAATCATGCCTCTCTAAGATAAGTGATATAGTCAAAAAGTTATTGAGCTATCTGAAGAAATAACATTTCATTGTGAAATTCAGTTCTTTTCTGAATACAAAGGTCAAGCTGAAGACCCATATCTATGTACATATGTGTGTAAATATATATGTCTTATGTGGCTGTTCCAAATCAGTAGAAGAGTCAGCTTTCCTGTAGAAGAGGTACAAATCTCACCACATCTGTGTGTCTGCAACTCCAAAGGGCACAGTTTGTTTACACTTTCATCTAGTGTAATTTGTACTCGCAGAAATTTCTATGACAATTTCAAATATTTATATTAATATTTATATGAGCATATATTATAATATATAAATAAAGAGATTTTTTACAAAAAAACAGATGCATAAAAGATTCTTTTTCTAAATATTTCACTTATTGAAAGTCTACAAAAAAAAAAAAAAGCATTGGTTGGAAAATTCACCAATTTTTACTCTTGAGTTCCTTTGCATATCTCTTGTATGGAAAAGTAGGAAAACTAGTCATCTTCAATTCTCTAAAATTAAATTAATTAAAGAATTAACATTTTCTCTGAATAATTTATTTGTATATAGAAATATATTGTTCAGAATGTAATTTCTCTGTACTCTAGATGCATTATTTCAGCTTTAACAAAAATAGATTTAATTATTTAGAAAATTTAAGTATTTTCTAACTATTTCGGTAAATATTAAAGCTTATATATAATTTTCTTCCTTGAACTCTAATGATAGTGTAAGTATTACTACATAATTATCTTTTTTGGCTATTCTATTGTAAATATTAAACCTTGGCAAGATAATGCAGAGAAAAATTCAGAAGTTCTTCAAGCTAATGAACTCAGTGAAGATTACATCTGTCCATTTTCCAACAGAGATCATAGGACATAACAATACTGACTTACACATTGAATATGTTGTAAAAGAAAAAAAAAAAAAAGCAACAACAACAAAAAAGCCAAAAATAATAATTGTGAAAAATTATAATGCAAAGACTATTTCCTTTCAAGCAAATTTAGCTGATAAAGCCATGCAACTATTTTAGCTTCATGAAACATCTTAATTTCTATTGTGAAGAACTGAGGAGTTTATGAGCTTCAGCTTAAAAATTGAAAAGATGCAACTGACATCAGAAATTGGAACGGCATGAAGAGAATATTTTACATTGCTGTTATTTTGCACAGGTTGAAAGTAATAAAGACATGGTTCCAACAAATCTGAGGTTTCTTAAGGTCACCCTAAAGTTATTAGTGTGCTTATTTGTATGTCAGTTCCTTTTTTCCTTTCAACCTGACATTTTCCATTGCATGTGATAAAGTTGATCATCAGCAGTCAAGACAAGCATTATCTGATGCAATAAAAGCAACAGGATTATCCTATACCATCTTGGGATGAACAGCACTTTTTAATAAGTAAATTATTTTCTATGGAAATGAGCACTGCAAACAGAACCACACAAACGTTCTGTTTCAGTGAATTCATTAGAAGGTGGGATGGTAGTGATTATACTTTTAGTTAGGAGTTTTCTGCTGTCTATTAATATTCAAGATAATGCTAAAGAAACATACTCCAAAGCCTCACTCCAAATCAAATTATTCTAAAGCAAAGTACCATTTTTTTTCTTTGCCTCAAAAGACCATAGCCTAAAAATAATGAGCCACTCTAGAGGAGCTTCTACTTTGAGCTTACAGGGTATTGGGAAGAAGTAAAATATTAGGAGTTCAGTAATCACACTTAGACCAATAATACAATTTCCGTAGGGATACAAAAGATCACTTTTGCCTTTAAGAATAAATAATAATCATAATTCAATAAAAATGCAGCAAAAAGATTAATTTGGGGATGGAGAGGAAGTAAAGCAAACAGCAGTAAAATCATGAAAATATTAGTTTGATTCAGATTTGCCAATTCAGGACTTGGAATATATTTCAATTTTTATTTTTTATTGTGGTTTTGTCTTCTGAGGCTGAATACAGAACCTTTTACATGAGATCTCAAGCCGCTACCACATGACCAGAAGGAGTGATATTTTCAGTTGGCACAACTTGGAGATTACTATTCTTTCCCTGTAGCCAGTAAAAGCGATTATAATCTACTGATTATAAATAACCTTGTTAAAATTATGCCCAAAGGAACAAAAGTAGTTACTTGATTTTCAAAAAGATGAAACCATTAGTAAAATATCCAAAGGAATAAAAGGGAATAGAGCAATAAATCAGAAGTAATGTATCTTCCCCTTCATCTCTGTACATGAATGCCTTCAACCTCGTCTTCTAATTGTTTCATATGATCCTTCAGAATGGAGGTTAATGCAGAAATATTTTAATGTCCACCTAAAATTTTATCATATTGAATTAATTTTAGATCTCTTTCTCAATAGTTTCAGTTATTATTTAGAAGCTGTGTACTACAAATTCAGTTAATCATTTTTATGCCTGGAACACATAGTAGATGTAAGATCCTTGTATGCTGCAAAAGTGAATAGAAGTCCCTTTGGGCATCAAAATCTAAGAGAAAGTTCAGTCTGCTCCTCAGGTTATCATTAGCCTGAAGAAAATCCCCAGAATCTGCTTAACTAGATACGAAGGTCTCTTTTTTAGGTTAAATTTTGCTTCTGCCACACAAATGGTTCACCCACCTAACAAAATTCAAGCAGGCATTGGAAGAAGAGAGCTGATCAGGAGAACCGATTCAGTTTCTGATCATCTTGTATTAAAGCTACAATGTAGTAAAGTTAATTCTTGTGTTTGAAAAGTAAAAATATTTTTGTAAAGACTCTACTCTGTGACAAAGCACTGTGTTCCAAGATAAACAATTTCTGTACCTGTGTGTTGTACTAGTCAATGGACCTGAACTACAAAAAACTGGATAGAATGGATTACAAGCAATGAAGTATGTACTTGTTAATCTGTACATTTATGATGATCCTCAAAAAACAGCTGAGGACAGAATGGAAGTGTGGTGTGGACGGTTGATTTGATCTGCCAGCTAGCTCTCATCTGAAAAACTAACTTCAGGCTTGCAGATCATTTGAAAAGTTCTCATTTTCAAAGCTTCCCAGCCTGAAGAGTTGAACTGTGTTTCGGAATTGTATTGTTGTGTCCTCTCTTCCCATTACATTTATCATTAGCGTTATCTCTCTCGACTCAACTGGCTAGGTAAAGTTGCAGGCATGAACATTTTTCCAGATGAAAAGGGTAACTTGTGGTGGTTTTACATCACCCTTTTCATTTACAGAAAATATACAAAGTCTTGTTTCTTCAGATATAGGATTATCAGAATGTGAAGAATAGCCCTTTTGATTGCAGTTCCATCTGCCCTCAGCTAGAATTTGTATTATGAAACTATTTTCCAGATCTGTGCTTTCATTGTTTTTGTAGGCTGCAAATCATGATTTCTTGCCACCTTGTCTCAGTTTCTCTACTTTTTTCTGCCTCTTTCTCACAGCCAAATCTGTGCTAAAAATAACTACTGTATGCATTGTCTAGCCTGCTTTGGTATATTTTGGGAGGAAATTACTTTTCAGATTAAGTCAGGGAACACTACAATTTCTAGAAAGAGTAACCATTCCCTACATATTCTACAAAGGAACCACGGCAATTAAGCTTTCTAGATTAAATTGCTTTTAATTTAAATCTGTGAGCTAAGGTGTTAGCATTTTTTGTTGTTGTTGCTTTTGTTTTTTTGTTTGTTTGTTTGTTTGTTTTGTTTTGTTTTGTTTTCAAAAGAGGCAGAATATTAATCTTCAGTCTGTAAATAGTCTTACTAAAAAAAAAGATTACAAGGAAGTCTTGTGTCATATTCCCAATACAAGCTTATTGTCTAAAGGAGCTTCCCATCTTTCATACCAAAGATGAAGTAATATTTTTTCTTAACTTTAGTAAACTAAGTCAAGAGGCTCATCTTTATTTGTTGTGGTTTAGCCCAGCAGACAGATAAATGCCCCACAGTCATTCACGTGCTTCCCTACTGGGATGGAAAAGAGAATTGTAAAAAAAAGTAGAGATAAAGACAGTTTGATAGGGCAAAAAAGAAGGGAAAATAAGAATAGTTATAAAAGAATATACAGCACAAGTGATGTACAGTGCAACTGTTCGGCATCCACCAACTGATGCCCAGCCAATCCCTGAGCAGCAGCAGCACCACCCCCCAACCCCACCAGCCAACTTCTCCAGCATGATGCTGTAATTTATGGAATTGCGCTGTAATTCATGAAAAGCGTCATGCTTCTTCAGCATGGCACTGTAATTCATGGAATATCACACTGGTCAGCTTGAGCCAACTCGTCATGTCAGTTTTCACTGAATAGTAATTCATTACAAATAAAACAATAACCTGGAATTAGGTGATAATAAGTTCCATTAATTATGCATTTGATTAACTGTTGGATTTTGTCAATTGTGAATTATATAACATTTTTAATTTTTTTTAAATGCCTAATATACTTACTTGCCACCAAACACTCCATTTTTAAAAAAAAATTATTTGATTTGAAAATGCTATAAACCTCTGTAAAACCTTGGCCAGGTTAAAAATAATTTCTTCCTTACTGTGCCTTAGCATTCAGAAAACTCAAAGAAAGCTATTCTTGCCTTTACTAAGGAAATAACTATTTAAAATAAATTCAACACCAAAAAGTATTACAAGAAGCATAGTTCAATGTAACTCCTACCATTTCCATCTAATTTATAATTGAGTATCTTTTAAAAGTTTGTTCCGTCATGAATTATTTTTACTACAAAATTTCACTGTGGCTGTTGATAGTTTATGACCTTCTAAACACCATGAAAGCATCATAAACAGTGTGTCGTATACATGCACTGAAAATGACTGAGAAGGCTAACATACTTCATCATTCAGTCCCTGAGGCAGCTGGAAATTGTACAGACTGAAGAAAAAGGCTGGGAGTATAGAAACAAATGAATCTCCATCTATCTACAAGAATGTCATTTTTCACAGTCTTCACTACAAATCACTTCTGTGTAGAATCCTGACGAAAGGGTTCAGCAGTGCCAAATATTTCTGCTTTGAGGGTTTTTTGTTTTTGTTTTTGCTTCTGTTTTTTTTTTTTTTTATGTTGGTTTTGAGACTAAGGAAAACAAATCAACAATCTTAATGAAATACCTGATAACTTTTCTTTGGACCAGATCCAATAAAGAGCACCTGTCATTTTACAAAACCATATCAAATTTTATGTGATTCAGGCAATGAATTTGCTCTTATTTGTCGTCTTAAGCATCATACCAGAATCTTCAAGGCCACACACAGTTAGATAAAACACCAAATACTTTGAACGAATCAAGCCATAGAATGTATCTCTAGAAGAAGGAGAAAATTCTGACATGCTTTGCTTCTTGATTGGGTCGAAATACTGACCAGTCATTCAATCTGGGTAAGTATGCAGATACTCTAATGGGCAGGATACTGTTCCATGTTTCAGACAAAGCAAGAGATAATTCGTTTTTTTTACAATTCTTTGTGCTCTATCTGAACAACATGCTGTGGTTTAATGAGCACTTAATTTTTTGCTATACACTTGAACAGACAATCTGATTTATAATAGATACTTTGCTTGACTTTTTTTTTGTTTGTTTGAGCTCCACTCCTTGCCAATTTATGGGACAAATCCTAGATAAATTGAGATCAGGCAGAAGAATCAGGTCCAGAAAATTTTTGAGAACTGTAATACAGTAGTCTGTTGTGGCCTTTCATGAAATTAGAAGTCAAGTTTGTCAGTCTTCATTGGGTTTACCCTGATAAAATTTCTTTTTTTCTAATTTTATTATTCCTTGTGAACAACTGTAATTATTTACAATATGTAATTCTTCTCAAATAAATAATTTTTTAAAACTGTTAAAGGATTTAGAATTTCATTAGCTTTAAGGGTTCTAGTACTCCTCTATTTTGTTCTGGCATTATGTTTTATTCTTGGAAAAGGTTTCTGATCATCATTTTTCTTTTCAGATAGTGATTGAAAATTATTCTAGAAGAATTATTCTATTTTATTTTTTCAGAGCTCTTAATGTATATTGTTAGCAGGGAGCAGGAATGGACTAATATTCTCATGAAGTACTACATGCAATTTCTGTAAAGCAAAATACAAATGCCTAAATATGCAGAGGAGCAACTTTGGATATCAACACAGGAGGGGGGAGAATAGGCTGAAAAGCAGCTCTGCATAGAAGGTCCTGACGGTTCTGATAGATACAAGCTAACAATAAGCCAGCAATATATTCTTACAGCACAGGAGACCAGAGACATCCAGGACTGCATCCAGAAGAGTGTCCCCAGCAGGTGATGAGTGGCATTCCTTCCTCTCTACTCAGCACTGGTAAGGCACAACTGGACTCCCCAGAACAGGGAGAACATGAGCATACTGGAGTGAGTCTAGTGAATGGCCATCTCTGGTGCGAGGAGAGGCTGAGAGCTGGGACTATTCAGCCTGGAGAATAGAAGTCTCATGGTGGATCTTATCTATATGTGTAAATATTTGATGGACAGTAGTAATGAAAGGCAGAGTCAGCCCACTGAAAGAGAAAGAGGCAATAGGCACAAAAGAGAATACAGGAATACAGGAATTTCAATCTAAACACAAGAAAGTAAAGACAATTTTCCTGTGAGGATAGTTGGACACTTGAACTGGTTGCCCAGAGAAGTTTTGGAGTCTCAACCCCTGGAGTTACTGGAAACATACGCAACCTCCTACAGCCAACCCTAGTTTGTGCAGGTTGTTCAATTGAATTGTCTTCAGAAGTACTTTCCAACCTCGTCTGTGATTTTATGGTCATATAAGCAGAGTGACTTTTAGAAGTATAGCACATATTGGTCTCTGTTATCTTAAGTAGTTAAAGGATTCCAACTCCTACAATTCTGTGATTCTGTGAATGTTACACTACTGTGTTTTATATTCAATAGTTAGAATTGGGTGAAATATTTCTTCTAAATTTTCTATTTCACTATGACTAAAAATTCATCAGAAATGAATTTTTGAAAGAATCATTTGTTGGGAACTTTGTGGGATCCTCCCTTCATCTGGGAAGGCCAGAGGGAAAAAAAAATACACGATTACACTGCTAACAACTTAACAGGGAAAAAAAAAAACAAAAAAAAAACACGTCACACATAAAGAGAGAAAACATAGTTAGTGGTCTGTGTAAGACATGAACATAGGAACTGCCTGGTTTGTTGTGATTTTTGCATGAGAAAATGTTATCACTTTGTTTTGACCTTTGTTTTAACATGCCAGCTACTTGTCCATAAAACTAAAACAAATATGTTCTTCTCTCCATTGTTTTATCTCATTTTTTTATAAAATTCCAGAAGGTGTTTGAATTATAGTTCAGAATTCTAATACAGAGTTACTATAGCATTTGTAGTATTCTTGCCAGCTTAATCATTTTTGACATGCCAGTAATTCACATTTAAGACAGTAAAAATGTGTTTAACAAAAATTAAAGTTTTCATAAGATCTTATTTTTAAACTTGCATGTAAAGAAACTTTGAGGCAACACCATGAATACGAGCAACTAAAGGCATGGTTCCTAGTATACAAAAAGCAGTTGGAGGGCATATATGCTTATTTACATAATTGGATATGAGTTAGACTGAGATAACCATTGTGTAATTATACATGCAAAAGAAACAGTTGGTACAAAAAAACCAACAACAACAACAACAAAAAACCTAGGTTATATATCCAGTACAGAGGTTGTTATAATAATAAGTTAATGAAAAAATGAATATAATAATGTCAGGTTCTTTTGTGTGACATTTTATCACTATATATCAAAGTGCTTTACAAGAAAGGTGAGTTATTTTTCCTTTTCATTCGGTAATCTATTTCTGTTGTTAAGAAAAAAATGTGAAGAAATGTCTGAACTTGAACTGGATGAAGGTAAATCTGTACAGCTGAACAGTGTCAAGACTGTTTTCAAATGTCAGCTAGTACAGGTGTGTGGGGTCTCCACCATCTTAAGACTCCCATGATAAGGTGGGATGTTAAGTGGATGCCCCAAGTGCGCTCCCCTATGCAGTACACCACCATATAGCAGAAGTTGCCCACTTGCATTTATGTATTAACAAAAGAAACTTTATTTTTCATATTGAGTTGAAAATACCAGAAAGAACCGAAAAAGGTGATGTGTTTGCCAAACAACTCACAAAATGCAGACTTTTTTTCTGACACTATGAAACTACCTTATTTAGCATTAAGATCTCTCCATCATATCAGTGCTGATGAAACAGTTAATTACAGTATATTTTATTGTTACTTAAGTAAGTTATTTAGAGAATAGGCTCATTCTCCAATGGCAATTGACTTCATGTATGATTCTCCAAGTTTTATCTATATTTGCAGGCCCAGATTTAAAGTAGACAGGTTTGAAAACATTATACTATGTTATATATGAAACATATAGGTACACATTATTACATACACATTACATATGCCTTATGCATACAGAAAATACGTAATAATTTATTGCCACAGGACCATTTTGTGTCCAGAAGCATAAATTGGTTCAAAATCCCTTTGTTGGCTTTTAAATGCAGTGATCTGAAAGCAACAATTGAGTCAGGGAGGCTCTGATTGCCATGCAGGAGAGTAAATAAGAGGATTGCCTACTTTAGAACTGACCTACCTCTTATGGTCTGCTCCTGTTTCTAACTACAGTCTGAAGCAGAAATACTGATCTGATCCAGCACAGATGTTCTTATGCTGAAAAAGAATGAGATCACCTGACCTCATTTTTTTCCCCCAGCTTCTTGCAGTCAGACTTCTGAGGCAGTTTTACCACAGGGCTTGCAGCCAATGTTCTGGATGTTGCAGGCTATAACATCTTCTCTGTTTATGCAACCCTACCTTGTTTAGCCTACACTTCACAAAGCGAAGTCTAAATTTTAACAAAGTTAAGAAGACAATATACACTGTCTAATTAGGAGATAGGGTTTTTTGAATTATTCATTCCTGCCAACTCTTTTTTATTCCTTCAACTACAAAATTCCTCTCTTCTAGAGAACTGGAATTCCCCTTAGATAGAAAGGTACTTTCAAGAATACCAAAAGAAAAACAAGTAAATAAATAAAAATTAAAAATTACTTGCTTTTGTGGTGTACAGTAACAAATGCCAGAAGTAAATCTAAGCTAGTGTGTGAGTGATTAATGAAATATGTCCTTAGAATTTATTAAAGTAATCAAACAGAAACTGAGACTGAATCTCTGGTGTTACAAAAGATTGTAACAAACAATCCTTGAGCTCAGGAGAAACAAGTCATGCTAGTGGTGGTGTATGCATGTCCATAATGGTCTGAGGATACAGGCAAGTCAAGGTTTGGAGGGAGAGGTTGTATCTTGTATAAGGTGAACTGTTGGAGAAAAATAAAACTAGCTTTCTTTCCCACATAAATTCCATTAGCTATTATTTGGAACATATTACTGAAGATTAATTGCTATGGAAAAACATGAGTTGGGGAATTAGGTACTCCCCCAATTTTTTTCTCCAGGCCTTATCTCAGCCTCTCCCACCCCCCCCCCCCCAAAAAAAAAAAAAAAAAAAAAAAAGCTCTACATAGTATGTGAGTATAATTTGTATTCTTAGAAAAACAATGAAACCTGTGATTTTTACCTTAGATTTTTATGCATAGTGATATTACTGGCCACTGTTTTTTTCTGGAAAATCATTATGCTGCTTATATATGTTGCCTTTTTGAACTATGGTAGCCATTATGTAGGACAAGACTTCAAAGACGGTTTAAGAGAAACAAATTTCACCATTCTATACCAACTGCCAAATGACCTTTTTACCCTAAGCCAAATGCCTGCCAAATTGTGCATCTACTTCTTTTTAACTCTTATGCTCTTACATAGGCAACATTTCTATGTACTTCTATCACAAGCGCTAATGTAAGAAAGGAACTGCAAACAGTTCTGTTGTCCTTAAAACTTTTTAAAAGCCCTAGAAAATGAAAGTCTGTAAACAAACATATGCAAGCTTGATTTACCTACACCACAGTATGCCTGCAAAACCCTGACTGGTGCACAGGGTTAAAGAGAGAGCTATCTAAGTATTGGAATAAGACATAATAAAATTAATGTGTCACCAGGACAAAACTGATGTCTGGTTGTAGCATTATAATGCCTCACCTCACTGTATGGAGCATATTGCTGGTAAGTAAGTTCTGCCTGAAGACAAATTGGTTTCCTATCCAAAAAAATGAGTTGCAAAGAAACTGCAAACAGGGAAAAGAGAGAGAAAGAAATTAATGTTGCTCTAACTTTTAGTAGATTGAAAATATATTTTTCATACTTAGTTGTTATTATTCCCATTACAAGCAATTATAATACATTCTAGTGCAATTTCATGGCACATTCCCAAGCTCCAGCATTTTCATTACCATGGTAAATTGCCAAATACCTGGAAACCGTAATCTGAAAACTGATGAAAAAAAGATGATGAGATATTTGCATTTCAGCTGTTTAGAAACATGCAAAGTAACAGTGTTTTATCATTTGAAGTATAGGAAGTATGTTTGGAAAATACATTTTGTTTACATTTTCAAAGTACAGGTTGAGTAAATAGCATCACTATTATATTAATGAAAGAAAATGATTCTGTAAGAGATGTTCTCACTACTCTTTACTCTAAACTTTTCCTATTCTGTTTGCGAAAGAAGCATGCTTCTTCAAATGATAAATTAATGGCAATAGTTTTGACACTTTGCACTAAATTAAAAAGGTCAAAACAAAAATGTATACATCTTCATGCTAGATAGTACACACCTATTATTTCATCTACCCTTAAACACAGGTACAACTCCCTCTTCCAAATTCCAAACAGGAATTTCAGGAAGTTCTGTCTAAACATAAGAAAAACCCTTTTTACCCTAATGAATTTTGCAGTTTGTATTCAACATTTGCTTGTGTCCAATGAGAGATATGGAATATTTTCCCCTTTTCTCTCTCACTGTTTAGGAAGCTAACAAGAAGGACTTTGAACCCTTTAATTTTGTAGAAAACATGTAAATTTTCACTTCTTATCATGGTTCTCTAGCTGTGAGACTAATAAAGAGATGAGGTACTGGGGATAAACATTGTCAAAAAGCCAAGATTGTTATAAAAGGGACACCAAATTCCTGAGTGCAGCCATAATGAAGTCATTATTAGCAGTGGCTTAGGATCATATATATTTTTAATCAGTAAAATGTATATATATATATACATTTTATATATATATATAATTTATATATATGTATATTTATATATATATATTTATATATAATATATACTTTTTTTTCTGTGGCCTTGTACTGAGTACTTGAACAACGAATCATCATCTGAGAGATCTTTTCTGCAGAGCAATAACAATTTTGTTTAAATATATTTACTTTTCTGTTTTTTTCTTGTTAAAAACTTTTTTAAGAACTCTCCTTCAGTGCATGTAAAGTTAAGGTCTTTAATATACATTCTAGCTATTCCATATCATCATGTTGTTATATTTGTCATACAGAACAGATTTTGTATCTTGTCTATTTGTATATTATTGTTTTGGCAACTATTTCCTTCCATGTAAATAACAGCTGTTTTTATCTTTGAATCATCTATCTTAATTTTAGTTTGATTTGGCTTCCCTCCAGTTGTCACAGAGAGTACAAATCCCACCAAACTAATGCTAAAGTATTTAGGATTGTCCCACAAATATTCTATAATCTTAAATGGATTTGTTTCATTTATCTTCTCAGCATTCACTTGTTTCTCATCTTTGGATCAAGCTTGGAGAGTGAGGAAGAATATTTTGACTGCATTTGTAATGCTATGGTCCTTGAACTTCAGCAATCTTATCTTTCCTAGTTGCTGCTTTTTAGTTCCTTTTGCAATTTCTTGTTCGAATTTTGAAGATCTGCCTCCTAGTAGAAGGCTGATCACTAAAGCAGGAGAATTGTGAACAACATTCAATCTCTGTAATGAACAAAATATGAGATTTCTTTCTATTATTTAGATGTCTTTTCTTCTTGATTCTATTAAAAGCTGTAAAAAAATACTGTCTTTATACATCATTTCTGACTTGGCAAATGACTAATAGATAGAACAAATTCTCAGCTACACAACACTATTTTTCAACACAGTCACCACCCACGGATATATACTTTTGCCAGCCATGAGTAAGGGGCTGCATACTGTGCTCATAAGAACCTGTACCAATGGGAGTGACCTGCTGTCACCACTGCTAAAACACACCACCCACTGCCTCACTGTGCTATTATTCACCATTTTGTTTCCAGAAATGTCTGGCAAGCATCCATGAATATTAATTGGTGTCATTTTTTCCGCATAGAGAAATTCAACTTCACCCCTTTGCTTCATGTGCACTTCCAGGTTAGACCCATTTTATCAGACTGCCCCTCTGCTGCCATCTGTTGCACAGCAACAAAATCTATATGACATAATGGGGGGAAGGGTTGACCTCTATTGTCATATCACCAACATCCACCTCTGACATCATGGACCAACATAATAAAATAGGAACCATTACTTTTGGAGCAGCCCTCATATTTTATTCTATATCTTGTGATGCATGTCTGCATTATTCTGCATGCCTGAGTATAATTGTTCTCATTTCTAAGTAAAAAAGAGCAACTTACACCTGTCTAATGTCACAGTGAAATCAACTGTGCCATTCAAATGCTTATTTACAAAAAGAGCGTGATTAGCAATGGGGTAAATAAGGCATATGATTTCTTCATCTGACGATGACAATTTTTTTTTTATCACCTGAAGATGTAGTTACTGATAACTGTCTGATAACTCTTCAGTTAAATATGAAATCCTATATAAAATATTTATCAACTTGGTAACATACAACTTCTAATGCAGTAACTATTCCCATGAATTGTATTTTCTTTGAAATACTTTTTCTACTACATAGGAGGTTTCCCCTTTCTCCCAAATGGACTGTGATGACAATTTCAAATTCTCCTATACCTGACAGATATGACCTCCCCAGTTTTCTACTAGTTTGTTCTAATTTACTGATGTTTTTGGACTTGATGGTTTTGTGTGTGTATTTTCTTTTCTTTCTTTCTTTTTAATCTTGTTTTGATTTTTGCTAACTGTAATTCTGTATATGCCACTATATTGTTTTTATTCTTTAAACTCAGAAGTTTGAGTTCTTAATTAAATTTTAATTAAGATTAACTTAGTTAAATTTGATCATCAAAATATATCTTACAATATGAAGTAGATCAGACCATCCACACATGAAGCAGCTACTCCGTGAATTATTCATTATGAAAATACATGTGACAATTGTCTTCTGTTATGGAATATACATAATTCATAAGACATCTATTCCGTGTTATCACATTTAAGATGTACAAAGTGCAAGGGTAAAAAGTGTGATATGGATACGTAAGAATGTTTCATTTCATATCACTTTTTATCATCCTGTTAAATATGAGTTAAGGAAACATCCATGTCACAGTTTATTCTGTAGAAGCATTCTTTTCATTATTTTGTTATGAAAATTTACTCACTGGTAATTCTCTTTTTAACTGTGATCTCAACAGAGATATTTACAGATGGATTATGGGTCAGTTTAGCAGAAAACTAAAGGCAAAATATCCATCAATAATGACAGGCATTTTACTCTTATATATGTAATTTCTAAGTAGCCTTTGTTTTATAATTGTGTGTGTATGTATAGACATGCTTATATTCGTACACCGACATCACAGTGAAAATAAGGAGCAATTTTCACTGGAAAGTCTTTCTTTCCTTTGTTTTAGCTAGTTTTTAAGAGGTACACTGAATGTAAGTCTTCAGAACCAAGTGAAAGAACCTGGCATTCAGAACAACCCAAGTGGTGGTATTTTATTAAATTTTACAGTAAACAAAAATCAGTTCACCATGATCTCTGATCTCATGACCTCTATTTAATGAGAGCTAGTATTGACATGCAAGGAAAGCTCATTTTTCAAATACTGCCTCTGTCTTGAATAGGATAGCAAATTGAAATCTCATATTACCAGACCATACCTCTATCCAAATGGAAAATTTTGCTTCTGTGATTTCAGTATATTTCATTTGACTTTGACTCTGAGAATTAAATGAATTTCTAGAACAAATGTTCAAGTTATTTAAAAAGTTACTGAAGAAAATTTTGTTCTGAAATGTGGTAGAAAGCCAGTTTTAACATTTGGGAAAAAAAGAAAAAGAATTAGGAAAAATTAAATCATATCCAGAAAGAGAGTCTGTTTCAATTGACAAGAAATGTTCACCAAAATAAGGCTACACATTTTTTCAGGCATATTTATTGATAATTTATGACAGAGATACTGCTAGAACATTTTCTTAGAATCCAAGATTCCGATAATATGAAACACTCCACTAAATATGTAATTATAAGTATATTACTTGATATAAATCAAATGTCTATCACTACAGGTTTTGAAGAAAGCTTAACCCTGAGAGTATGAGAATGGAGTTTACTTCTGGAATATAGTTATCTTCCAGAATTAGAACAAAACTATGAATTATTTTGAGAAGTTTGAAAAATATTGATAAACATTAGCTTGCACATGTGCCACTAAGAAACTGACGAACAGCCCTGTGATGAACATTTTTGACACCATCTGAGAAGTCCACAGCTGACATTATTTGCCACTTTCTTGTGGCAAGCCAATGGGCAGTCTGCATAGGCTGTCTTCTCCTCAGAAAGACTGTAAACTTAGCATTTCCTATGAAGTCAGACACCTAATGAGGGGAGCTTCAGTGAGAAAATAAGTGAAGTTTCTCCCTTTGGAACTGTGAGCCACTGTTTCTGTATCTATTCAGCCTGGGAGACGAGATGATAACTGCATCTACACTGTTTCTTCCATATTAAAATATAGACCACTCACTAAGAGCATTAAATCTTTGCTTACCAATTCCAGACAATGGGTACTGCTTAATGTAGCAAATGCTAATATCACAGAACCAGTGATTCCTGACAGATATATTATGACCAACAAGCAAGTTTATTATTAAGGTACATGACTGTTATATCTGTTAATATGTGAGTAAAACTTAATGCAGAAAAAATGCAGAAAATGCTTAAAATGTGGAAAAGAATACAGCAAAAAATAAGCATTTTTATGCCCAGAAATATTTTTGGAGCTTGGACTTCCATGTGTTTCACTGTCCAAGTCCTAAGGCTGGATTAAATGAATCTGATATTATTTTCTTCAGAGAAGCTTTTTTTCCAGATGCATTTTCTTTTGAAGAGTATTTTCCTCTAACAATGATGGTCTTTTTTGCAAAGGCTAATAGTTCTTTTTCTTCCTTTAAATAATAATAATAAAAATTGCTTAGATCATCTGCTTTTCCACTTTTCACGTCAAAGTCAAAGTTTTAAACATTCCTTGGAAGATGGGATGGAAAAAATTGAGATGATAAAAAGTTCTTGTTTTTCAGGAAATGGAGTGTTCCATACATACACGTTATATAATATATTCAGTAGCAAATTCTTTCCTGACAACTCTCCTACTTCTCTGAAGGTATCTTTCACTGCATAGAGGATGGAAACTAAGGGTGATGGAAAGGGATCCTCATTTAGGAATAGAAATAATTGATAGGATAGCCAAGAGGATAACACCAACAAATATATACCATTAAAATTGCTGTCTTTTTATTCCACTGTTTCATTCCATTGTTTCTTTCTTATGTGTTAGAGCTTATTCTCAAAGCAGGTCCACGTCTGGTTCTATAAAGCATTTTTTTAATATGAATTTCAGCGGGAGTGAAAAGTAAAATCATCTTAGGTCCTAAGGTCCATGCAACCAGAAAATAAGGTTTGACTTGAATAAGATTCTAGGCTAAGTGGCATGGGAATGAAGAAAATGAACTAAAAGTGCAGTCAAAATATTTAAAAGGGTTTTGAAATAGTTAAAGGAGGAAAAAATTAATTCTGTTGAATACTTCCAGGAGCAAAAGGATTCCTCAGTAAAAGCAAGACACTTGATAAGAATCTTTCTTATCAATCATACATCCAGTTTATTATACAGTTTATTATTCTTATCAATTATACATCCAGTATATGTTGCTTCAGTGGATGTTCTATTACCCTGCACTAGATTATTCATACAGTAGCAGCAATTAGAATTACTGAAGTTTAGTTGGAAAAAATCTGCTATTTGTGAAGTAGTGAGGAAATTTGTTTCCCAGTTATATTCATTGCAGTTCCGCCATCCTGCTAAGGTCAACACCTCAAGAAAACAATAAGTCTTTAATTTAGAATCCCAAACCTACTTTTCTCTAGGGTAATTTCATGTTTTATAACTGCAGTCAATCTACAATACATTCATCAAAATTTAACTATTGTAGTAGTATAATATAAACTGTCAACTTTTAAGATTCTGCTGAATTACTTAAGCTTAATGAATAAATAGCAACTGTTTCTGAGTAATCAATAAATCAATGTATAAGAGTATGTTTCCTTTTAAAAGCTCTTTTTTTTTTTTTAATAAAAGCCTAACACCAGTGAGTTTCTTGTACAGATGAGAATGTGTTCAAAGCAGAATGTTGAATTCAGTTGCACTGAGAGTTAGAAGTTGATGAGAGAAAACTGCTTAACAAGAAAAAGAAGAAAAAAATAGCAGATGAAAATTTAATTACCATGTTTCTAAGAGCCTCAAAAAGAACTGTAAAAACTAGAAAATACTAATAAAGCAATTGACAGCTGGTGGCTTTTTTTTTAACTGCTTACTGCACCACCATATTGCCAGCACCAAATTATGACCAATGCCATATTATTATAAATCTGCTCAGCAATTGGGTGTGCTAGGAACATTTAACACCAGACAGACTGTTAATTTAAAAATCCCCCAGAGTGTTGAGTGGCTTTATTATCAGAATGATGTTTGTTTTATTATCATAGCATAACAACTAGCTTTCCAGAGTTGCCTTCATGCTACAGTGATGGTTCTTTCATTTCTGCTTTAAAAACAGAAACAAACAAAAAAAAACCACACACATTTCTTTGATCATTGCGAACTGTTGGGTATTTTAAGATTTATTACATGTTCCAAATATAACAGCTTCTGTACCTTTTATTACTTCATGCCACTGTTACTATACACATACTGCATTCAGTGGCAGGCCTTACTCAGCTGACCTGAGAATGACTGTTGATATGCATAGAGACATCTGCATTTTAATAATATTAATTTAAGATGTAGAAATCATTTTTGGAATCAAATGCAATAGCACAAATATTTATGAAAATTCAAATATATTGAACATGACATTTCATTCCATTTGGCCCAGACTGGGAAGGCAGAAAAGATGAGAGGTGCAAAAGCAATTTTTTTTGTTTTTAATCTGGATTTATTATCACTTGCTCTTTTCCTGTCTCCAAGCTTTGAGCAACTCTAACTCAGTGGCCAAGTTTCCATGCTGTCTCCCATCTATTGTTTTCTCTTATACCAGCTGTGAGAAGACAAACGAGAACAAAGCTGCCTACATAAACACTTTACATTTAATATGTTTCTCAGGGCATAAAAATATGTCAAAGCAAATTTAAACTCTATCCTGAACAAAGCAGCCCCTATCTTTCCAGGGCCAAAAGACAATACCCACAATAATAATCATGAAAAGAATTAGCTTACTACTTAAAAATAAAAATGTGCCCTTTCCAGAAGCCTGTAGACATTCCTCATCCTCGCAGACCAAGTCCTGTTAGGGACTGCTGTTCTTTAAAATAAGCAAAGGAGTCAGTATCATATGACTAATCATGATAGGTCTTTTGATTTCTAAAGAATTCCATGAGTTTATAGAGCAATCAAAATATTTTCATGTGTAATAGATGGAGGTTATGGTGAAGACAAGATTAAATGTCATTTATGTTGCTGCTTCCAAGTGCTAGGAAGAGCACATGTTCACTGCCTCTAAAGCAAAATAATTACTAATTAGCTATCATTGATTTTATCCAGCATTATTGGAGATGATTTAAATTTCAAGTCTATTTCCACTCCAGTCCTCATTATAGTAAAAGTAAGCACAAGATGAAACTAACAAACAAATACATTTAAGGCCTGTATGGTTTAGATCCACTCCAATCTGCAGTGAATATTAAAATTTATCTTCAGATTAGTTTGTGTCATTGCTCTTCATTAGCACTGTTTCATTTTCAGTCATAGAACTGCAGTGCAGTACCAAAATAATATGTAACTCCTTTATGTCTTTGACCTTGAGATGAAAAGAATTGTTTGCATTTGCTATCTGCTTTCAGTAGAATCACACTTTCTGGCTTCTGAGAATAGGATTGGCACCCCTCTCCATCACTACTGTAATATCACTGATTTCAAAAAACATAATATTTAACACTTACAGGACGTGAGAATCATGACTGCTGTGTTTGAAAGGCTTACAATAAAATGGAAGTCTAACAAAAACCCAACCCCAGTAAATACAATCAAAGTTTCACCTCTAGTAATAGTGGTCTTCTATCAGGTGCTGTATATAGCTTTTAGATTCAGATATCAGTCTAAACTACCATGGGGAAATTAATACACAGGTTTCAACAGTCCATCAATCTCATTGTAATGGGAATTTTTTTCTTCAATTGAGTGAGACAAATCCAACACTAGCTACAAACATCAATGAGTAAGGGAACATTGCCAAGTAAACAGAACTTCAAAAGTAAAAAGCAATGACTTTTTAATAAACTCACCCAGATTCCAAATTGCAGTTTATTCTGACAAAGCTGAAAATAATTGCCTGCTTAATTATCTTCACCTGAAACTGCCTTTGTAAGGTGTTTCGATAGTATTCTGAGCAACCTTGTATGAGTATTTAGAAATACACATTTAAATATTCATTTATTGGAATCCAACACCATTTTCTGTTAATGCAATGTCATAGAGTGATTAACAGAACATCAGAAACATATTTATTAGCTTAACAGTACTGCAAAAGCTAGTAATGTTTTCAGCACCCTCCAGTAAAACATTTTCAACACTTTAGGAAGTTAAATTTTGAAACTTCTAAATACTATCACAACACAAAATGGGGGGTGATATAAAATATATTCTTTATATAAAATTATATTATTTATTATTCTCAAAGTGAGTCCACATCTGGATAATTATATTATTATTAAATAAAATATATTTCTTATATTCCTATATATTATATATATATGATATAAAATATACTCCAATTCATATTGTATGTGGAGCCTACTGCATTAAACAAAGCTCCACACCTGAAAATTTTGTTTTGTTGGGAAATATTAATGTCTATTGGGAAAGGAGTTCAGTTGTGAAGCAAGAAGAACGAAGAGGGGTGATGGAATTTTCGTTGCTTTTCTGAGAAAACACAAGAAGATGTCGCTGAAAATTAAGTGTCCAAATGCTCAATCTGTCCACAAGAATGTTTAGCAGAACTGAAGTTGATAAATAAGACATAGAAAGCAAATTAATTGGCAGCTTTTAAACTATTAGTCTTTCAAAAAAACTCATATTGATGGATCTAAATACATCTCACTGCAGTAATGATCTCATCACCTCTCAAGAGCCACTAATTTTTTTGAGTAAAATTATTACAAAAATACAGGGTAGGAAGACCATTCATTTTGAATTTTCTCTAAGTGTCCTCTAAATCCTACAATGGTTGTTTAGGAAGGCAAAGTGAAACCTGTAGTAGACATCAACTCAAAAGAGATCTTCTAGTAGCTAATTCCTATGGCTTTTAGTGCAGTTTTGTCCAACCTTTAGCTGAAGCCTCCCCCTATTCAATGATTTTTTATTGCTCCTTCCCTGGATGTTACGTTAGATGGAATGGCTTCGTTTTACAGCAGTTGTGAAAAGTATAAGTGATTAGGAGTGGAAATCAAAGATATTGATCTGTATAACCTCATATACAAACAATTACAAACTAATAGGCTAAATACAGTTTTAGTTACTAGTCATCATATTTTACAGCCCAATAAACAATATTTAGGTTGATTAAATTTCTTCACCAATTTTCTTGCCTTTCCTTTTTCTTTTACACTATGCCTTTCCATGTTCTTGGATCTGGTCTTGAAATATTTCAACTTATGATTTATTAAAAAAAAATTTGGACCTTTGATATCTAGTATACCAATGAAACTTCTGATGATGGTGCATTCAGCTCATATTTGAAAATGAACAATTGTCACCTCAATGTTTTTAGCAGAATTCTCCATAGAATGTAAAATGACTGCTCAGCTACCTAGAGAAAGCCAGACTCACAAACACAAAAATACAATACATTATTAAAATTCCAAAAAAAATGTCAGAAACTCTGGCAATGCACACAGAAGGAATAACTATGCTGTACAAGATACAAATGTGCTAGTCAGTGTGCAGGTTTGTATATACACAAAATGTTGGAATATTTTTATCAGAAGTCTGCACATAATTCAGATGTTTGTATCAATATCAACATTAAAACTACAAATGAAAGTTGAGGATTTATACATCCTACATTTCCTGAGCTGTTCTACACGAGTTGGTGCTCTGGGGAGGGAACCATCTTTTAATTGATATATGACACAACTTTGGTTTTGTGTCACTGACATATTGAGCTCTAGACATCACTTGTCCATTGCAGACAGTGGTAAGCACAGCACAAGTAGGGCAATTTCCCTTGCATCTAGCCATCTCCTAAACAAAGAAAGGTTTTTTTGTAGGATTGCAACAAAGCTTAGGCTTAAGGGCAGTTTCTACGCCTCAGAAGGTGCTTAGAGAGGGTCTTTTATTTGTGACTTTCTAATCAACACAGGTTGGCTGTGAGCAGTCAGCAATGAAGGAGTAAGTCCAACGAATCAGAAAGTCAAAACTTCCCATGAAGAAAACCAAGTCCCCATGATGAAGTCCTTGAAGCCTTTTCTTCTTTGACTACTCCATATCATGACACTCGGGTTAGGAGATGACAACAGACCAAGAACAAATAAGTAGCTTTCAGATTTCTTGATCTGTACTGAAGTGGAGAATAAGAAATTAAATTTCAATTGATTATTGTAGGGCTGCATTAAAATTCTTGTGAAGTGAGAGTGTCCTCCGAGGTCTCATTAGGTTTTCTCCGAATACAGGCTTTGAATCCAGAATTGTAGTATTGGCAGAAATAAGGAAAAATACAATGGAACAGGAGAGACAATGGGTGCCCTGAATAAAATCATCTTCTCCCCCTAGAGAGACTTTTCCAAAACAGACACTCCCTCAGGGTCTTTTCTAAAGTTGTAAATACATAACACATATACACCTACACATGTAAGGCTCATGCATTACAGTGTGAGATAAATATAAACTTTGTTTGTGTGTGTACATACAGAACTGGAGATAAGAGAAGTGTTGAGCTAGTTTTAGAATATCCAGGAGATTCTAAGTAATACATTCAGAGTCTTTTTAAAAAGTTCTGTCTAAATCACTTTAGTCTGTAAAATTACTTTGCAAGTACTGCAAAAGGAAGGTCTTGTAATAATTTTCCTCTTTTGCAAATTGAAGGAAAAGCAAACCCACTCCATTGTGACCATTACTACAAGAATGCAGGTACATTTATCATTCATGTAGGAAAATTAAGAATTTCAAAAGCATGTAAAAATAACAAAAACAAACAAACAAACAAACAAACAAAAAAACAGTAATAGAAGAATTAGGGGAGAATGAGAGAACATTGGTGTAAAACCAAGTCAGGCATTCCCGAGACTCCAAACCTTTCCACCTATTTATTTGACAAGATTTTTTCTATCCTCTTCCTCTGCCTCCATTCTTGGCTAGTTAGTCTGATCCAATTCATTCGCAGTACTCTGTTCTTCCCTGTTATTAGTTCTTCCTTCAGAATGAATTCCTCCCTAAAAGTATCCATCTCTGGAAGGTATCAAAAGACAGTTGTAGGAAGAAAAGAGCATCTAAAGTAACTCACAGTAGGGAATCAACAGCTGTGTAGCCATGCTTATGTAGTCTTATAAAATGGAGTGTGGCTAAATAAAATTGATGCTGAAAAAGGATATGCATGAAAGACGATTGGTCAGGAATAAAAATCCTTGCAATCTAATGGGTCTCCTTCTCTAGTCATCTTCAGTCACTCTTGACAAGCACTGCCAAGTCTGGACTACAGGCTTTCAGTTCAGTTAAAACTCCACATCTTCATGGTATTTTCAAACTTGTTTCACCCTTGAAACACATTTGGAACTTAAACATGAACAATACGGTCACAGGGAAGTTCAGCAGAAAGCAGGAAAATTAGCAGAGTCTTCAAGAAGGTGATACCGTACTAGCTTGGTGAAGTAAGAAGACAAGAGTCACAGAAAAAAAAAAAGAATAGAATACAGATATATTGCATGAGTTTGCTCTTTTATTTACTGAAATAAAGTCATCAGTAAATCAGAAGCACAAAGTTAATTCCCACATGGACAGGAGCATCTAGCATCTATGTTACTAGTTGTAATATAAAGCATTATAGCTCAGGTGATGGTCACAGAAGAACATGAGAAGCAGCAGTTATAGAGTATATGCTTTTAAAAGACATTTATGTAATAGTAACAAATAATAAGATGAGAAGAAAATAAAAACAAAATCCTAAAGATGGTCTTCCTAGTCACAGTCTTAACTAACATCTCAAATTCAACTTAGTAATATCAGAGCAAACTACCTCCAGTTCTGGCTCTGAGAACATTTGAATTTTACAGAAAAGAAAAATCATTTCAGGAAACCTGTAGCATAAAAAAACCCATAATATAATACTTGCCACAACATTTAGGGTAGCACTGTATTGAATCTACAAGATATGGTTTAGTAGTTTAGTGGTAGTAACAGTGATATGAGGACACCTGGGCTAGATGATCTCCTTTCCAACCTTGTGATTCTGTGATTCTGTGAACCACTGAATTTAGAGATTCTATAAGGAAATAGAGAAGAAATTATGTATTACTTAGAATGCTGAAGCAACTTGGACAGGAATTATGTTTAACAATTTTATACCATAATGTATGTGAAAGTATAAAAAGATATGATATATATTGACAATGTCTTGGAGATCTAGATTTATCCAGTATAAAACAGGGCTTTAAACTCTCCTCCTATCTTTAAATGATCTTCAGCCTTTTTAAATGTTTATTTTCTTGTGCATTTAGTTCAATTTCACCCTTGCTTAATAAAAATAAGGAATACTTACTATAAAAAGGCCTATATTGCCAGTAGCAACACAAGAATTAATCCATGCTATTTGAGATTTAATTGATGCATAGTAATAAGTCAAGAAGTACCATAACTCTGTCTGTGATTAAAATTGAATAGAAAACCTAATTATCTTACCTGAAGGATCAGAAAAAATAAGGTAATACCTCCCATCTGTAGAGTTTTAATTCCCTAATTAAAAAAAAATAGATGATTTTAATTTAATCATCAAATGGTACAAGGGAAAACAGAAGTGTTAACTTTGATAATTAACTCTTCATAAATTATTGCTACCGGGCAAAACAATCAATACATTTGAAAATTTATTTTGTCTTTGTAGGACCAACAATGAAACAGTGCAAGAACTTAGAAAGACTTAGCTCATACGATTAAAGGCATCATATCATTGCATGATGTCAGAAAGTTCTCTTCAAAAACTTGGAGAAATAAATCTTGACCTTGCTGTTGGATGAAATTAGAATCCAACCATAAGAAGAGCCACCTTCTTCGAGCACCAAATTCAGTTCAAGGATTTGGTACTCTTATAACACCATATACTCTCTCAGTTGGAGAGCCAGGGTAACCCATCACTTCACTGAAATAGTGCTTAAAAAAATATTTCAAAATGATAATTTTCCTATCCTATCTCCAGATCTGGAAATAATAAACAAAATTCAGTTCTGCAAAAATAGAGATATTTAAATTGCCTGTCCACACAGGCATATTTGAATGTCAAATAGGTTATGGAGGATTATCATAATTCTCAAAAATATGTTGTTAACTTCCTTTTCCACATCTTGTTTATACTGTAGTGTTTGCAGTGGAGTTACTTGTGTTTACATACATAAGGGTAAAATAAGCACAAGAAAAACATGTAAGACAATTCTACTTATTGTTTTATTCCCTACTATCAAAATAAGTGTGATAAACAGACAGACCTTTACCAAATGCTCCCTAAAAGAAATCTGACCCTAATATAACAGAGTCTCTAAGGATAAAATACCTCTTAGCTCCCTTTCCTCCATCATGGTCTCATATATATCACATCACCTGCTCCAACAGAAGAATTTGCAATGAGGTCAAGTGTCTGTTGAACTTAGAGAGAATTTTCAGCAACTACCAGTGATCTTCCTAACCACAAAACAACTGCTATTCCCCCGATCCCAGCCTTTAATTAGATGAAAGATACTGCATCAGTGCAATCTCTGTGACCCAGCTTTTCTCTTTTTTTTTCCCCAAGACAGACAGGGAAACAGAATATCTACCCCTCCAAAACATCAAAATAAACTTTGCACCACTGTGCATATTGACAGCTATAGCCATGCAAAAAGCCACCAAATTCAAGTACCTATTAAAATAATCATCACAAAGTGTTGGAAATGAAGGTACCATGAATTTAGGCACAGAGAGAGGCAAATCAGACTAATGGAATGGGAAATGAATAGGTGAATAGTGTTTCTGGGAGAAGAGGTGTTCATGGATAATGCATATTTAACTTATAGAAACTGAAGATATTTGTTTGTAGTACTATTGTTAAAATCTGAAAATTTTTTTAAACAACAGTGAGAAAATGCAGAGTAATGAAAACTCTTTAAGTAAAAAATAATTTTAATGTTGATCTAGTGATTTATAAAATAGAATAATTGAAAAACAATATTCCATGAGCTATATAAACTTACTCTGATAGACTAATTACCATTTTCATTCTTAAATAGATCTCATGAAGACATCTGTTTTGAAAAATATTGCAGTTACACTCAAATTTGATGAAATTTGACTTAGGTTCCTCCAATTCAAACATCTGAGGAAAACCATCTTTTTTTTTCAACAAATAATGCATTTGTAGTATTATTTTTTGATGTATTTTTAAACATCAGTGTCTGAGCCAGCCATCCTCCCAGCCATGATGCAACTTGCCTGACCCCGTGCTTGACCCCCATCGAAGGGTCTCCCCAGCCAGCCTAGTGTCACTCCATTTCATGGCCACGTCCTGCAATGGTGGGGACCTGGCTAACTCCAGACACCGTTCAGCACACCCTCTCAGTCTTGGCAGGGTTATAACATTTCTGAAAGAAGACATCTGAATTTTCAGGTTTATAAAACACTGAACAGCAAATGAACTGTCACCATTACAAAGCTGTTGTGGAATGATGAAGATATAAAAAGAAACATTCATATACAGCATTTCAAAATGGTGTAAATCAAACTGAACTCTATAACTGGAACTGGTGTAATTATTAAATGTACAAATGAATAAACTAAGCATCTCTCTGACAGACAAATGATAGAAAATCGTAGCCAATGAAAGAATGTCATATTAAATGTATAATTAATTGATTATCTTTTTTCAGGACGTTCACAGTTCTGATTCCCAAGCAATTTGAATTCCCAAGCATTTTTCCTTCTTCAATTTGTAGAAGCCAAAATGAACTGTTCCATTACTCCAAGGGCAGCAAAATTTAGTTTGTGTCATCCAATTCCAGTCCTGATCTGCAATTTAGGGTGATAAAATGTGTGAAATTCTCAAAAAAAAAAAAAAAAAAAAAAAAGAAAAAGAAAAGAAAAGAAAGTTTTTTGACTAATCAGTATAAAATAAGGGGTTATATGGTTTTATGACTCTTGGACTTCCGCATTCTTTTAAAAAATTTCTAGAATCATAGGATATTCTGAGTTAGAAATTACCTTAGGACTAACTTAAGAGTTAAAATATATTTCTCAAAGCATTGTCAAAATATGTCCTGAATGCAAGCACTAAATGAGCTATATTCTACATCATATTTTTGAAACAGAAGTGGATACAATTTAGAGGAAAATGGCTTGTTTCTGATTAAAAAAAAAATCTATAACTACGCTCAGTTTCTTAAATCTTCTATGGAGCTCATTTTCTTTAACACTGTTTTTACATCAAGGACTTCATTTCCATATATGTGATTATGGAATCAAGCCTGTAAACTTACACAACTATCATTATGGTCTTCAAATGAAATTCACATTGAGATTTTTCTCCTCTTTTCCTTCATTTACATAGTCTTTGCACATATATAAATTATCAGGTAGCTAATTCTATTAGTATAAAAGACACTAGAACAAACTAACCTTCCCATTTTTTTTTAGAAGTGAACAACTAAGCTATTTATTTCCTCTGATGTCAGGGGAAATTTATCAGGAAATTTCCTTATTATGACATTTATAAGTTCTGACCTGGCTGTGAGTACAACTATAAGAAATAAAATTCAAAATCCTCTTCCAATGAACAGGAGCTACATGGAGCACTTAAATGGTAACTTTAGCCCATTAAGGTCTAAGAGACCTTCAATTCTGAGCATTTTTAGCAGGAGATGGTGACAATTTTCCTCATGTGGAATTATACTACAAGTGTAGATAGAAACAGGCCTGACAAAAAAAAAAAAAAAGAGTAATGACTGTAGAGAACAACCCACTTACTTTCTCTAAGTTGTAAAACCTTTTATGACGTGACATTATGCAAGAAAAATATGGAATGAATTTAAAAGAAAGTCATTTGATATTGTACCATCAGATGGTAAAATGAAATAAGTTAAATATACAGCAGAAAGATGGTGTGGGAGACAATGGCAATAATAAATAACATAATAATTTTAAAAATCGTCAAGACAGAAGGGAAATAGAGCAGATGATAAACATTAAGTTAGGCAGGAAGATTTTTTGACTAACTACAAAAATGAGATGTTCTTTGGTGAGATGGATGAGCCTGTAGTTCTTCAGAAAAGCATTATTTGGGGAACAAATACAGACTTTGAAGGAAAATGACTATTTTAGGAAACGGGTTAAACAACGAGCTCCTTACAGATGTCAGAAACAGGAAGAAAGTTAACAGAAAGTGGAATCTGGGTCATTAATGATGAAGAAAAGAATAGGAATAGACAAAATCAGAAAAGCAGAAACACAAAACGACATAAAAATTAACTAGAATTGTGAAGAATGAAAATAAATGATTTTAAGAACATTTATGACATGAGGAAGCACATTAAGAGATTTGGTTTGTGCAGAAAATAACTTATTTTCAGTGTTTTTTCCTGAAAAGATCATCTTTGATAAATACAACCAGAGACAAAAGAGTACTATCTTCTCCTTGGTAAAGAAGGAGAGAAAAAATGTAAAAGTTCTTAAAGAATTTTCATAAGTCCAGATCATCATAGTCTGATGAACATGGAAACTTAATGAATTGGCTGATGAAACTAGAGATCAGCAGATGTTTTTTAACATGCAACATCCACATGAGCATGTAAAAACATGATCTGGATGAACAGTGTAGCTTCCAAACTAGGGAAAACAGTGCTCTAGGAATGATTCACTCTGAACTAGATGGCAGAGGGATTTCTTCATAGCTCTACCTTCATGTATTCATGTCTTAATGACTATTCAATATTTTAATTAATAGATCAGGCAGTGAACTGAAGAAAGAATTACAAATATCCTGAAAGACAGAATTAAATGTGACAAATTGTAGATACAACCTGACAAATAATTCAGAGTAGAACTTACTAATGGATGGACAGTCCAGAACTTACTAAAGGATGAACAGATCTGTAGACAACAGGATCTTAGAGAGATAGATATAGTAGTTATTATATTATTATATTATTATTATTATGTAGTCTTAATAAGGAGTAGATACAGGCAGAGGAATCATTTTTTTGCGATCAGCCAACTAAACCTTAGATTGTCACAACGAAACAAAAGTATAATAATCCTTTGATATGGACATCACTGATAATGACGAAGTGGAAGTTTTTGTGTCCAGCTTGGGGCAATATATTTGAAGAATGGTGAGAATGAGGGAGTCAACATGACAGTCACAAATATGAGAGGTTTTTAGAATATGATTTATTACAGAACACTTTTAAAAAAAAGAATGGAAAAGTTTAATCTAAATGGGATAAACTGAGTTACAAGGAGAAAGGAAAAAATACTCAAATAAATACATCAGAGAAGGGGAAGGAATTAACCAATACATTTATGTGAATACGAAAAACAGAAATTTTCTTAAATTACATGGAAGGTGATATTAACAAAAGCATACTAATGATTGGGAAGTAAGGTAAAGCCTGGGTCACGCTTTTGAGAGAAGTTGTGGCATTTCCAACACTAGACGTGTTTGAGAATAGGCTTTAGAAATATCCATCAGACTCCATCTAAATCTCATTGATCCTGCATTTCAGCATTTTCATAGACACTGGCTGGATAACCTCCTGAATTCCCATCAAGAAGTATTGTGATCTAACCTCCTGTAATTTGCATTGTACTGAAATCTATACCAAAACATTTAGTTCCATATGTCTTTTTTTCCCATTATGACCCCTCACAAGAAAAGCTAATAAGTTAGTAGAATTTTAAAAAGCAAGCAAGAAAATGCAACCTCCAGTCATATAACATTCCAGAAAGAAATGATGAGCAGACTGTTGCCTGCCTGTGCTAAACCTCTACTGTAAAATTCAAAAGGGTATATGTTTTACTTGACAGTATTGTGTCGTCAATATGTAGATAGCATGGAGACCTTTCACATTTCCTCTCTAAAAGTGCTATAAAGCTGAGGATGCCTTAATCACAGAAATATTCCGACAGATACAAGAGAAAACAAACAAACAAGCAAAAACAACCCACATACAGACTCCTCCACCTAATAATAATAATAATAATAATAATAATAATAAAACAAGAGAGAAAAAATGTATGTGATTTACCAATTAAGGAGAAAGAGAGAGTACTACTTAGAGCTTAATGAACAACAACCTCTTGGTTGAACTCCAACTAAGCATTTTGACTCTACTCCCTGGAGGAAAAACTCAGAAAAAAAGGAATTCAATGGTGTTCCACAGTCACTAGAGGAGAAAATAAATCTCTCAGGACAGCATAAAGAGAAAGGCAGGCACCTTAACAAGTTTATGATGAATGCTTCTGAGATCTGAAGTGCAGATCCCGTTCTTCCAGCAGAAACAGTGGTTGACTGTAAAAATATTATAGAATCATAGAATCATAGATATCGTGAACTACAAGACAAAGAAAGTGAATATTATGTCTTTAACATGAAGTTCAATAAACTTCAATAAACTTTTTTTTTTTAATACTTAAAATGAAGAAGATAATTCATGATACTAAGGAAATGTCTAAGAAAATCCACATCAACATGTCACCTACATATATGTATGTATGTATCTAAATATGATCACAATTACAGATGCTGTTTTAACTAAGAATATCAAACCACTTTCAAAGCAATCTCTAGGTTTTTTTCAACTAGTAGTCCATAAAATTGAGAAGTTCTGAAGACCTTCCACCATGATGAAAATCCATACAAATTCTCTTTTCTTAAATTATCAGAGTTTTCTTTCACTTTCTTTTATTCCACTTACCATGATTTTGTCCAATCTTAATTGGGAAATATCAGTCCAAAACTCTGACAGTGTGGGAAACACTGCAGCATAATTCATCAGATGTGTTTGTGGCTTATGAGAAATGCCTCCACATCACCTATCTTGTGATTGGAAAATTAATCATACCTTGATAGGTGAAGGATTACAAATAAGTCTGAAATGTGGTTCTGTAACTTTATCCTGTTATATAGTGTTGTAACTTGATAATTATCATTTACATAATGCCTTTCCCTTGTAAATTATTAACAATTTCACAAAAGAAGGACACTTCTCATATTCCAGTAGGTGAGAAAACTGACTCGGGAAGGAAAAGTAAATAGCCCACAGACAGTCCGTAGGCCCAAGCCTACACTAAGAAAAATATCCAGATGTTCTCAGTCTCTGCCTTGCCTATTGGATTATACTGACACAATAGGCAATACTTCATCACAGAGGCATTTTAAAATTATCTTTTTGAACTGGGATTTTTGGTGGAGAATAAGAATCTCTAGCAAAAAATAGTCATGGAACTCAAGACAATACTACTAAATTCTGTTCTTAAACTAAAGTTGTAATAGAAGAAAATAATAACATTTTTTTGAAAACAGAAAGACCTTCCCCATTATGAATTTCATTCACAGTTCACTTAGGAGGAATTAGTATCCTGCAAAGTCTTCCTGTTCTTTTGGAATAGAAGTGTAAGTATGGAAAGATATTTTCTTATTCTCTGATTGTTCATACTGTGTGACAGAAAAACAGAAAACACTTTTCTAACCTGAAAAGAAGTGGCTAAATCAAGAAGACAGATGAACTAAAACCAGGTTAAATTATAAAAATGGATTTAAAAAGGAGAAACTATGTTCTGAAGAAACATGCTGACAACTTATTCGTTCAAGAGGGACTGAGAATCAGGCACTAAAGGTTGATTGTGGGCACATTAGTTTTTAGAAGTAGAAAGGAAAAGGAAGATCTCTTCTACAAAGAAAAACAAAATGTATACAGAATTTTATAATCTGCTATACACATTGACTTGCAAGAGCCAGATGCTAATTTGATTGAGCCTTAAGACTTTTGGGTAAAAGAATAATCTTTGACAGATTTTTAAACCGGGTATTGACACTCTTGCTTTTGGCAAATTTTGTGTTCGTGTAAAGACAATGTCATTTACTTAAAAGAAGTCCATATAACGTAAAGCATAGCTTAGTTAAAGTTTTTGATATCAAGTCCACATTAAGGGCTTATAGATTTGATTTTGCATCTGTTACCCACTTGAATTAACTTTATAATATAAGAAGTCTGCTTCAAAAAAGATTTCATACTTCTTTTTGTATATTCTTATGATTCCCTCCTTCCCCCTCACCATATTTTTCACTTATTTATATATGACGGATACAGAGAAAAGTGATGTACTGAGAGTACTGCACCAACAAGGGGAATATTAAAAGCAAACGAGAAATCAAAAGACTTTCCTCTTAATTAAGTCACAGTGGAAATAATTAGTCACTTTCTCTCTGGTACTCTCATTTTTGAATGCCCTAGACATTATTTTGAATGTAACAAATCAGGCCGTGTGGTGGCTCTGTGCAATAATTAGGGAATCAAATCCACAATTATTTTTTGCCAGGTTTTTTTTTTTTTTTTTCTTGGATCATATCTTATCAACTGTCACTACTTACAGGTGGTTTGGGACAAATATAAAACCAATTTTTCTTTTCTTCATCCTTATTTCAACATATAGGAATGGATTCAGATTCTACTATCTTAAGCAGAAAAAGACAATATACATGAACAAAGGGAATACAACTTCGAAAACAAAGTTGTAACTACATACTCATTTCATTTCATAAGTGAATTTGAAATAAGAAAAGCCAGCACATTTTTAACATCCATTTTAAAATCTTTTTGTTTTGATAGTCGTTATTCTCTTTTTTGTGCTATTTTTAAATATAAATGCTTCCATTAAACATAAGGCATTATTAGGAAAACAGAGTTTTGTTTGTGAAAATAGAATTTTGGTAAAAAAATTTATTTCTCTATACCTGTTAAAAATTATTGTTATAATGACCATGAAATATTGCAACTTTGAAAACAGACTTGTAATTAATAGAGAATTCTCATTCTACTGAATGAGTTCTTTGCCTCAGTCTTCACTGGTGGCCAGGATTCTAGTCTTTCTCACGTCCCCGAGCCCTGCACCCCCAAGCCTCCAGGTGGGGACCAGGCGTAAATCCCCTTGCACTGTAAGGGCAGAGCAAGTCCGAGACCGCCTCATGAGGCTGGATAAGTACAAGTCTTTGGGGCCGGATGGTGTGCATACCAGGGTACTGAAGGAGCTGGTTGAGGTGGTTGCCGAGCCACTTTCCATCATATTTGAGAAGTAGTGGCTGTCAGGTGAGGTCCCAAATGACTGGAGGAAGGGTTATGTCACTCCCATTTACAAGAAAGGGAGCAAGCAGGACTCAGGGAACTACAGACTGGTGAGTCTCACCTCTGTGCCTGGGAAGATCATGGAACAGATCCTCCTGGATGACATGCTCAATCACATGAGGAATGAGCATGTGATCCGAGACAGCCAGCATGGCTTCACCAGGGGAAGGTCATGCTTAACGAATCTTGTGGCCTTCTATGATGGAGTGACGGCGTTGGTGGATGAGGGGAAGGAGACTGATGTCATTTACTTGAACTTGACCAAGGCCTTTGACATGGTCCCCCACCACATCCTTATCTCCAAATTGGAGGGATGTGGATTTGATGAGTGGACCACTCACTGCATAAGAAATTGGTTGAAAGGCCACAGACAGAGAGTGGTGATCAATGGTTCTATGTCCAGATGGAGGATGGTAACGAGCGGAGTCCCCCAGGGGTCTGTCTTGGGACCGGTGCTCTTTAACATCTTTATCAATGACATCAACTACGGAATCAAGTGCACACTCAGCAGATTTGCTGATGACACCAAGCTGAGTGGTGCGGTTGACATGGAGGAAGGAAGGGATGCCATTCAGAGGGACCTTGACAGACTTGAAAGGTGGGCCCGGGTAAATCTAATGAGGTTCAACACAGCAAAGTGCAGGGTTTTGCACTTGGGCCGGAGGAACCCCAGGCATATATACAGACTGGAAGGAGCAGTCCTTGAGAGCAGCTCTGCAGAGAAGGACCTGGGGGTCCTGATGGATGACAAACTTAACATGAGCCATCAGTGTGCTCTTGCAGCTCGGAAAGCAAATGGTATCCTGGGCTCCATCATTAGAGGGGAGGCCAGCAGGGACAGGGAGGCGATTATCCCTCTCTGCTCTGCTCTTGTGAGGCCCCATCTGGAGTATTGCGTCCAGGTATGGAGCCCCCAGTACAAGAAAGACAGAGAGCTGTTGGAGAGGGTCCAGAGGAGGGCCACAAAGATGATCAGGGAGCTGGAGCACCTCCCCTACAAAGACAGGCTGAGGGAGCTGGGCTTATTCAGCCTGGAGAAGAGAAGGCTGAGGGGTGACCTCACTGCAGCCTTTCAATACCTGAAGGGAGCCTATAAACAGGAGGGGAGTAAACTCTTTGAAAGGGTAGATAACAGCAGGACAAGGGGGAACGGTTTTAAGTTGAAAGAGGGAAGATTTAGGTTGGATGTTAGGGGGAAGTTCTTTACCAGGAGAGTGGTCAGGTGCTGGAACAGGCTGCCCAGAGATGTCATAGATGATCCGTCCCTGGAGGTGTTCAAGGCTAGGTTGGATGGGGCCCTGGGCAACCTGGTCTAGTAAATGGGGAGGTTGGTGGCCCTGCCCAGCAGGGGGGTTGGAGATTCATGATCCTTGAGGTCCCTTCCAACCCAGGCCATTCTGTGATTTTGTCATTCTGTGTGAAAGAAGATCAAAAAGGAGTAAAATTGTATATTGACAGACATTTCACTTGAAAGAAAATGCAAAAGGCACCAAATGGGTGCTCTTTCTGCGGTTACAATTTATCATAGAATCATGGAATCATAGAATTGCTAAGGTTGGAAAAGACCCACAGGATCATCCAGTCCAACCATTCACCCATCACCAATGGTTCTCATTAAACCATGTCCCTCAACACAACATCCAAACGTTCTCTGAACACCTCCAGGGTCGGTGACTCCACCACCTCTGGGCAGCCCATTGCAGTGCCTGACCACCCTTTCAGAGAAGTAGTATTTCCGAACGTCCAGACTGAACCTTCCCTGACGCAGCTTGAAGCCATTCCCTCTAGTCCTATTACTAGTCACATGAGAGAAGAGGCCAACCCCCAGCTCACTACAACCTCCCTTCAAGTAGTTATAGAGAGCAATAAGGTCTCCCCTGAGCCTCCTCCTCTCTAGACTGAACAATCCCAGCTCCTTCAGCCGCTCCTCACAAGGCCTGTGCTCCAGACCCCTCACCAGCTTTATTGCCTTTCCCTTCCAGGGCCACGATGCCTTTCTTACATTTACTTTGAATACAAGATAATTATAGCTATTGACAGTGAAAAGAGGGAATTTCTGAAGCAAGTTTGATCAGTACATCCATTATGCTAATCACACATTTTTGACTTTTTGCATTTTAATATTTTACCTTTCATGATTAGAAATAAAGGAAACTGTTAGAATAAAACAGAAAGCTATATATTATATTATATTGTTATTATTATTATATATTATTTTATAACATTTAGCTCATGAATAAAACATGAAATAAATATTTTCTTTATTATTTTTTCTTTTTATATTATAAATAAAAACAGTCACAAGCGCTTTTGCTTCTTTTTCTATTTTAATGAATACTGCTGAAGGCAACTCTGGAATCTCAGCAGAGAAACTAGCTAAGAATATGCCATCTCCATCAACTTTTCAGTAAGAATATGAACAAGTGTTGAATTAAGAGAATCACACCCAAACTATTTGTATGGGTATTTCATTTTTTTTTCAGTCATGCTCAGCCTATTTTGTATTCTTTCTCTATTCAGGTCTGAACATTCAGATCTTCATTAGGGGAAAAAAATTACACCAAGCACAATTCCTTCATGTCTCCTGTAAATTGGACCCTCTACAATGCAGCACAGGCTGGTAAAAAAGGCATCCAATATGTGCTGCTCTCCTGAAATTGTCAGTAGCATAATATCTATTGGAAACTAAGGATACAGGGGATAAAGTGGGTTTTTGCAGAGGCTGTTCAAATTTACTTCAGGTAAAAAATATAATCATTCAGAAGAAGCAGAGACTTGCCTCTGGATCCCAAAAGCTCCACCCTCTTGATCCAAAAATTTAGGGCTTAAGTTCATGTTTGAAGTTCTCCTACTAGTGGTAGTATATACTCATAAGTAAAACCAAAGGCAAGTTTTCCTCTGAAGATTTTATCTATGGAAGTAACTAAATAAGCCAAGCCAGAATCTGAGCATGCATTTTTCAGCCCAAACCAAGCAGAAGCATGTTGCTGTTTTATGTCAACAGTTAGTGCAGGTGGTGGACATTATTCTCAGTTTGAAAGATTCAGGTATGAAACCAGTTAACAAAAGCTGGTGTTGCACAAGTTCATGCTAGTCCTGTTTAAAAAAAAAAAAAAAAAAAAAAAAAAAAAAAAAAAGTTGATGAATTTTCTTATTCCTACTTAGAAAAAATGATCTCATTTTGGATTAGAACAGTTCTCTGATTCATGATCAATTTCACACAGCATTGCAAATGACTTTAAAAAATGCAAGAAACAATTTGAATTAGAAAGAAAAAAAAGAGCACCACCACCACCACTAACCAACGTATTTTGTAACTTTGCTTAGAATAGGACACTGCTCTTTTCAAACCTCCTTGAGCAGTTCTGACAGAAAGGCATTCGATGACTCAGCTGTGGTTTTGAGCTCTTCTTTGCAACCGAGGCTATGCATGCTCACACAATTACACACATGAATGTGATAAAATACAATTTAATCTAAAATCTTCACTCAGTCATTAAATCTTTCAGTAGCTTAATATATTCAGGAATGATGCTGTGGGCTAAGCCACTGTAGCCAAGCATTAAAACTATTATAAAATTCCACAGTGTTTTTTCAGCTCTAAACTACTGTCTCTTCCTGAGAGTTTCAGAGAGCGTGTGATTATTTTATCTATGTCCCTAACACAATTCTGACCAATCCTAATTACTTTCAAAAATGTAGTAGTATCATATACTCCTAGCAGCTGTTCATACTCAAGTCATAAAATAATGGTTTTTGGAGTAAATTATGTTAGTAAAGTTAATTTAGACCTCTGTGGAGATACAGCAAAGAGAGGAAATCACATGAGCAGATTGTTAGTTATATTTAAGCTTAAATGTTTATTGTACAAAGGACAGCAATATCATTACTACAGAAAGTTACATAGAGATTAAAATAGGACAGTTGACCTGTAAAGTAACATATCCTCCCTCAATTTTTGATTTCTTTGATGTAACTGATAGAGCAGTTAATGATGTATACCCTTCATAGAAACTTCTACGAACATGTGTTCTACCTTTAATTAATGTTGAATATGTATGTGTTTTTTATTGTGGTTACAAAACCATATCCATTTTTAAAAAATCATCAGCAAATGTAATTATAAATAGTTGAGACTGGATAACTGTTTCAGCTTATAAAGAAAGGTAAAACATCAGAAAACTGTAAATCAGAATAAAAAAGCCTCAACACTTGGGATTCAATGTTTAAAAGTTTTGAACATCATGTATAGTACAAATAGTACTACATGTACAGTAATTTCAGAATTTCAGTGATGAAATTTGTGACTATGTAACTGACAAAAATGGTACATTTTACGAGTAATATAGGCCACTGTAAGAGAAAATGCCAGGTTATAATATTTCAAATGATAATCTACATATTAATTTATTGTCCAATAGATAATAATTTGTTTATCGAAACATTTTTGATAATATAAGCCTTTTAATTATATGATAATTATAAGCCTTTTTTAATCCACTATATGAACTTCAATAGAAAAGGAAACAAAAAGTCAGAATAATTGTTTATTTAAATTGTAGTCTTGCTTGAAAGTTATTAAAAGAGGGAAGACTGCTAGGGCAGGTGTGCAGTTTTCCACAAGATCACAGATTTTACACAGATCATAAGTTTTACAGCCTTTCCTCTGAAATTCAAAGAAGGAAATTTCCTTTCCTCGGAGAGGTAGTAGAGGCCACTCCACAAACATAATGAAATCACATTTAACTATATGTCATGCAGATTAGAGTTATAATCTTATTCTCTAAATCATTGCTATATTGTAATGTAATACCTAAGTTTAGAAACTAACAAACGACACATATGTTTTGTTCCAAAGCACATTGTCTTTAGGAAGTGTTCATAAGGTCAAAAAATATTTCCCAAATAATTACAATTACTAATTTTTTTTTCTTTCTAAGCAGAAACAACAATTATATAGGATAGGGAGTATGCTAATCTACCCCAACACAATTAAATTCTGGCATCCAAAAAGTACTTTCCAAACCCAAATTCCTTTCACTATATAGGGCTTTAATCTAAATTCCTTGTTTTCTCTCTTTTCAATTATACTCCTCACCAACTTGCTTTAAACATGAATAATGCAATAATGTAAAAACATCCCCCCTGGTCAGAAACTTACACTATTTCCAGCATAGGCAGTTACAGAGGGCAATTATAATACCAAGGTAATTACACAGAGGATCATGTGAACTTTGACAATCCACTGAATGGTATTCCCCTGTAGGTTACAGATGAAGCAAATCAAATTATTTTCTAGAATGAAAAGTTTCTTTAGGTACCTGAATCCACCCTCTTCTGTTTGTGCATGCACCTTCTTCTAAAAATCTAGAAATTTTGAAGCATTTTACAAAAACTGTTGGTGTAATCTCCCTAGCATGCCATAAGCTAACAGAGTGAAAAAAAAAATAAAAAAAAAAAATCCAAAGCTCTTACATAGTCCAGATTCACATTCTTCCTCATTCACACAACCAAAGGCACTTTCAAGTGAAACTAATCAGAGCAGATGCCAAGATAAAAGACAGCTTTGGAAACCTAGAACTTATTTATGTCCAGTTGTCAAAATGTTGTTCCTCATTTGACATTACATTGATATGTTGGTAAACATTCTGACTTTAGCAAAAGAAAGTCAATAGAATCATTGATGGTAAAGTTTCACAAAATACTGTAGAAATGGTGAAACATTACTGTTCAACATACTAAATTTTTCTTAAAAATTATATTTTGAAAAGTTCTGCCCATCAGAGGAAAAAGGGTTTAAAACAATGAGCCATACTCAGACGTATTTACTATAATGATGACAGTGAATAAGCAGATAACTAGAGTTTTTGACAAGACTCAGTATTCCTAAATTAAAAGGTCAATTTAGTATTGTACTATGTCTGCTGTCAAATGCAGCACAATTACAAATAGAGATGTATAATTATATTATAAAAATTAGTGTAATTGATCAAGAGGACTGAAAAAATGTAGAAAAACTTCAAGGGAAAAAAAAAAACACTGACAAGCATGTACAGAAAATATCAGATTTTCTATATTATGCTTTGCATTCCATTTAAAATATATTATTAGTCTGTTGATAATTCCTATCACCCATTATAACCCACATACTTGTAAATTACATTCACTGGGCATGCAGGAGAAATTCTGCTGAGATATTGTTCATAGTTTCATTTCATACAGCACTAAATCTTGAAAGATCACTTTAATATTTAGTCAATCCTGCCTCTATATGTGGCAAATGACCAGTTATTATGACTAAATTCAGGAAGGATGTAAGAGGCAATGATAGTGTGAGAAAATGTTTGAGTTATAACTTAGAATAACTTGCAGCTACTTATACTGCAAATCTGTAATCTGTATCCTGAAGAAGTTGAAACACTGGATCTACCTATGCTTGTCTAGACGTAAACAAAGCAATTATGGTCTTTACAAAACCATATTCTGAATATTAAAACGCACCTTCCAGTATATGGTAGGGTCATTGAAAATGCAGATTAACCAGCAGAAAATGTTGACAGAAAATGACTGGAGTATAACAATATTCAGCTGATCTGATACTGTATAAAACACAAGCCATGCAGATGACTTCCTGTACTAAATGCAAAGATTTTACATCAACAGTGATCACTGATGTGCTTGTATCTTGTGAAAATTTAGCTCATCCTAGTCTGAGCATGAACAGCTTTTACAAACGTAGTTCTCTATACAAGTGAAGTCTTGTACAAAGCTTAGGATTAACAGACTAAACTAACTTGATTTTTCTTTTTTTTTTTTCCTTTTTTTCTTTTTTTTTCTGTTTTGGTGATTGATGAGACATTCCAAACCAATTCTATATTTGATCTATCAACCTTTTTTTAAGCTTTATGAAGATATATTATATTGCACATGCACATCTCTATATGAAATTAAGTTAGAGGAATACTTCAACATATTTCAAAACTTCACACTTAATTAAGTTTTTTGAGAAAATATAAGCCTCTTAATGTCCCACTAGTTAAAAAAAATATTTTTCAGTAATGGCCATTTTACCAGATAGAAAGCCAGACTGACTGAGAAAAGCAGTTTCTTCTAGAAGACAGTGTAAAAAAAAACAACAAAAAAAACCAAAGGATTTTGAATTCTGACTTCCAATTCTGTGCTCTGTATAGAAATCACTAAAAGCATTAAAAACACTAAAAGTAAATAATATTATGCAATGTGGTCTTTTAATAAATTGCTATATCATTTACCTATAAATCAGATGTTGCAAATATCATGCCTTTCCTGTCAAGCTGACAATTAGTTTATCATTTTACTGGTTTCTTTTACCTACTTGTTAGAAAAAGCAATTTTCTGATCAGCTTTCACATGCAGATGTGTTAACACTTCCTAAGTTATCCTTTAAATATGCCCATATACAACTCCATTGGTGTGTATTTGTCTATAGAATCGTAAATGAATATATTAAGCTTTCTGGATCAGACTCTGAAGCACTGACATCACTTTTCCACTGATCAAAGACAACATGAAGAGTATGATGAGTAGACACTCTGAAAATGGAAAATTTACATAGCTCTTGCCTGCCTAATAATAATAATAATAATAATAAAAATTAAATGCTCAACATTAAAGGTAAGGCCACTGGGGAATGACCTACAGAATGCTGAATGAATATAAGATATGCTTGTGTTTGTTCCTTTGTGCCTTCTTTCTTCCCACCCCTAAACTTGTAGTTCCCTGCAGCAAATTGTCTCCATTAGCATATTTTTCTCCCTCTTCCCTTACATGGCAGCATTCCAATATTTACTTGGTCATTCTCCAGCAATACAGAATATCTTCTGGTACGAAAGACTTTCATTTGAAGACTGTAACTTGGTTTCGAACAACAAAAACACAGTAAGTTTCCAAGGATCTCCCAAGACACAATCTAAAACTTAGTGGGGGAGCCCTGGTTTGTTCAGGGCAACTTTGATGAGTCAAAGTTCGTTATTTCACAATCTATTTAAGCTTCAATAAAACTCAAATCTATGGTTATCCCTGTCTCAGGATTAATGCATAATAGAACAACCGCTATTGTCTCCCATCAGGAGGGAAGTAATCATTATTGCAATTCATTTAAGCTGGGGACTTCTAAAAATTTCAATATAAATATGAATCTAATTAGGGTCCCAACACTGATATTCATCTGTGTTAACATATATACATCTTACTCTGACATTGTTATAAAAACTATGTTAAAATGAGTGATGCAAGAACCTCAGCAGCCTTGGGGTTTGGAAAAGCTTCAATAAAACAGTGGAGACATACACATTTGAAGAAAGAAACAAAGGGAATCCCACAACATCCTATGATCTTTCTTTCCATCCCAGATGCTTACCATCAGAGAGCTTGTTATCTCTATCATCCTCTGCATGGGGACAGTTCAAAGTTGTCCATCTGTAGAAAGAAAAGGAGTTTCTTTGTGCCTCATTGCTTCCCTAACCTCTTCTCTTTCTACCACTCAATTTGTAAGAAGATTTTGTGTTGGCAAATTTGAGGAAAAGGGCTCTGTTCTTTAAGAACTTTTGCCCTTCTTACTTCTGTGTAGGTGTCATACAGCATCTTCTAATCCCATTATTAAGTCTTCTTTTTCAGCTTATATGTCTGCTTTCACATTTGTCACTCTCTTTTAACATATCCTTCCATTTTACTGAGCAAGCAGATGACGGCTAGCAAATGTCAAGTTCTCTTTCTATTCAGGTTTCAGAAATAGAAAGTAATTTTGTTGTTATTAAATTGACACCAACAGTAAGGTCTATTTCTTCTTTTGCTGTGCTTTCTGCTGCATGGTAGACTCTTGGCTACTGTGAGACAAATGGACTTTCTGGACCCACAATGTACTGCCTTACATAAATCCAAAGTAACTCCTCACTCATCCATTGCACAGTTTCTTGAAGCCAAAACAGGTGAGCAAAGGTGAAAGAAATATTTGACTCTTGAGGAGCTGTCAGAGCCCTCTCGTTTTCACTTTTACTAATAGTAACACCCATGGTGTAGCATATTCTTTAAGACATCATTGTTTAGGTCTACAAACACGCAAAAATGTCCTTGCACACTCTTTCACAGAAAGGACTCTGGGTTGATGTAGTCAAAGTAAGTCACTTTTGAGAATTGTAATCTTATATATAAGATGCCTGTTGCAGTGAGTATATCATTAAAAATGCACTAAAATAGTAGCAAGACAGCTACCATGGAAAATTCATGTTGCAAAATTAGCCTATCCATTTTCCACAATATATAATCATGGATAAGAGAAGGTTTCTTCTAGGAATGTGGAATGACTCAGTGTTAAATTATATGATGGCTGTAACTGTTTAGGACTATTCAGAATCTAAAACATAAAAAGAGGTCTGAAAAACCATAATGCTGTGGAAATACAGAATGTGGTAGCAACTATACAGAGTTATAGATATTTTTGCATGAGCTGAAAATGCTTACATGGGAAGCATTTATTTTATTCTCAGTAGCAGGAAATAAGAAAAGATATTCCCAGCTTTTGCATTTCAACTAGAAAATTCCAGTACAAGTAAATCATGGGAAAATATCCCAAAGGCCATGGCTCGTGTACTAGCTTAGCTTTAAAAAGCCTACCCTGTGTTTTCTTTACTTTGATGGTTAAATAAACACTAGAGATTTATCAGTGGTTAGTTTAAAAGTGCCTTAGTTTTGGGGATCTGTAGAGACAATTGCTTTTAATGGATCAATATCATATCAGCCTGTTCCCTGCAAAAATAAGAAATATACCAAGCAACAATTGTTAGTATTGCATAGAAAGTATAGGCAACAATTGTCTACAGCTTTTCTTCTTAAATAAAAAGGAAGAAAGAAAAGAGGGGAGAGAAAGACTGTGAAAAAGTAAAGGCTCAAGACAAAGACCGAAATAGAAGAATGAGGAAAAAAAGAGAAAACACCGGAAAGGAGAGGAATAAAGTCTGTGGAGTACTCACATTTAAATATAATAAGAAAGCATGGAAATTACTGAAATTCATACTCAGTAACCCTAAGAGGGTAAACATTTTGGTCCCACTGTAAAATTTAATGGATTTTTTTCCACCCAGAACTGAAATAATTCTGACACAAATATGGACCACACAACAGAACTTTAGTATTTTTGCCATTTCTGTGAATTTTAGAAACAGATTTTTAAATATTGTTTTCTTGTGATAAAAATGGAATGATCTTCCATCAAGAGTAATGAATTTATGAAGGAAATGAATCTAAATTAAAGAATGTAATGACTTCAGAGAATGTGGAACTCACAAATGTTTCTCCCACCAAATATTTCAGCCCTCAGTGAAGTCATGATTTCCAAGAAAATATAAATAGTTCTTTCTCAGGACAGCCAAAGCCTTGCTGAAGATTTTCTGTGTACTTCAACAGGTATTGACTGAATTACTGACAAGAACAAGGCCTCAGATTAGTTATGCTACCTACTTGCAGCCCTGGTATGAGCTGGCACTGGTCATCAATGCCTGTCATCAGAATGAGTCTTGTAACAGAGACTTTTGGAGTCATTTTGTTTAAAGTAGAAAATAAATGAAAACCACAATAGCAAAAATGCAAGAAATGTCAAAAACTGCATGTGATTAATCAGGATTTTAAAAAAAAGACACAAGTTGCCTTTAAATAGAAATTTGTCTCATCACTACCAAGAAAGAAAAGCTTGGAAATAAATTTCACATAGCTTTTTAAAAAAACAATAGTTTGTTATGTTAAAAAAAAAAAAAAACAACAACAGCAACATAACACACAATACAGAAAAATAATAGCAATACAGTGTGTTCCTCATACTGGATAACTTCCTAACTGTTAAATGAAAAAAATCATGAATAGCTGATCTGAATTTATTTATTTATTTATTGCCTTCTCACAAACTCTGAAAGCATTGACATTTAGGTTTTTAAACTTACCTACTGAGTAATATCTATATAAAAAATCTAATTTGTGGTGTGTTTACAAGTCTATTATGAGACTTTGAGAATTAAATCAATTTTGAATGGAAAGCCAAAATTAACCTGTAATGCACATATTCCAAGGCTTATCCTGTCAAACAGAGTACCGTCTCTGTTCTGGTTTAATCTACAGTTATGAAAAATATCTACACATATGAAAGTCATCGTTGCTAATGATTGAATGAAACTTTAGAGGCATGTCAATCTCATACTAGCATTTGGCTATTTTCATACAAGCTTCTGCCACAAAACACTGTTGCTGGAATATTTTTGGCAACTGAACATAAAAAGAATGGTGCTTCTTTACTGTATTTGTGCACTTGTTTTTTTTCACAGTATTTATTCTGCTCTATAGTTAATATAATAATATTATTTAGATAAAAAGATAATATTAGTTAGATAAGAAAACCCTCTATTTCTAAGGTAAGTAAATCTGCTTTTATTTTTGGATAACAGAAGGACTTTGATTCCATGCAGAACAATGTATTCTATTGCTGGCATTTACTCTTTAATTTTTGAGATAAAGTAAGATCTCCTTTTCTTCCTAAAAACAAGAGAAAACAATGCAATAAACAGTTTGCATTCAAAACAAATACTATGTTTGGCAATAGTTCTCTGTTCAAATTAACTAAGATAATTTCTGTAATATTATGTTAATTGATTGTTAGGCAAATATTTTGTGTGGTCCTTCATGGCTGTGGGAATATGGAACAAAGCTATATTAAAAAAAAAGAAAGAAAGAAAGAAAGAAAAAACAAGAAGAGGAATCTTCTAAGCATACTTAATGACTAACACATTACACTTTTCTACAAAGGAAACAGTGAACCAGTGCATCTTGAATGGATCTGGTCTTTGAAAACTGAATATTATGAAAGAAACGTATTCTAATCTTTCACATTCACATACATAGTCACAAAGAATAAATTCTCCAGTATGGTTTACTGAGATGTGTTCCCAAAAAAACTAGTCTGAGAAAAAATATCAGATTTATCTTATATAAAAACTCTATGATGAGAAAAAAACAATCTGCACAATAAAAAATAATTTTGTAATACCTTTGACAGAAATCTAAATCTGACATAGATTTTAAGATTTAATGTAATTTTCCCTGCCTCTTCATTTTTAGATGTGAGTAAACAACAAGGGAAGCCAGAAATCCTGTGGAAAACTTTCTTCTTCACACTATCAGACTTAGAAGAAATAAGAGTGGATAGTATTCAGTGGCTGTTCACAGTTGCTAGACTTGCCTTGATTTCATCACATTTAGAAGGTAGAAAAGTTCTATGTAGGCACGTTTGAGAATCTGATCCCTTATATCACAAGCCTGTATATTTTGCTTCTTTGTCCCTGTACTCTAAAAGGTTCAGAGAAAAGCCTTCTGAGAAGACTTCCGTGTGTATATTTACATTGCATGTTCATTGATCCACGTACTACTGAAAGTCAAAGTAGAGAAAGCTTTCCCAGTTTAAGATGACTCTTTCATTAAGGGTCTTTCCTTTCTCTGTCATTCATGCTCTTTCCCGTATTTAACACTCACTTCTCTTCAGTCATTAACTATCATTTCTATCCAGCTTAAATGCTGAGCCTCATGTAAAAGCTGTGATTGATTCCCTAACTGTAATGTCTTCACTTGTGCAGATTTGAAGTCTGGAGGGGATAACTCGAGGACATTACATGATCAAATACCATACTTGAGCATAAGCAGAAGTAACATCCTAGAGGCTGTCAGTTTATTTAGAAGTAGGAGAGAAATAGCTAAAATTAAGACCTTTAGCTCACAAATATTAGATGCCAAATTCATTCCCAGAACCCCTGTCATTAAAGTTTCTATAAGTGGAGTGTGCTCCAGCTCCAACTGGGCACATCATGTACTCCCAGTCACGTTTAATGGTCACAGAATAATGGTCATGTTTATGTGCTTGAGGCTTTTCTAGGCTAACTATAATTTTTTCCTGGAACCATGGAAAACCAAAGGGTTTATTTTCCCTTTTCCTTTCTTTTTTTTTTTTTTTTTTTTTTTTTTAAATTTCCAGTTTCCATTCTACTCTGCAACCAATGAGAATACTTTCAAAATTTCAGAATGTTAATGAAACGCAATTCAGTCAAATTTTTCATGCATTTATTTTCTCTCGTATTCTCTTTAGTTTATTTGTATCAGAATTAAAGAAGATTAAAAAGTTTTTTTTTTCAGACACTTATTTTTACATTTAGAATGATTTCCAAGATGGTTAGCCTTTATTATCAGTATTAATCATTTTCTTAATAACAAGAGTTACTTCTTACCTTGAAATTCCTACCACTTCCAGCAAGCTTGGCTTGCTTTACAGTACAATTAAGTGCATTTCAGGCATCTTTATACTGCTTTTGGATTGAATTGTTAGATCGTTATGTAGTGAAACCAGTTAGTGGCACAAATTTAGGATGTATGGATATTAATATTATGGATTATGGATGTTACTCTCCCCTCAAAAATGGGGGGACAGTAGAACACAATTGCATTAATTGGAAAGGAGAATTGAAATAATTAATTGCTATAAAGTTCAAATCATATCTTATAGTAAGATAAAATTGTTGAAAATTGGAAGGCAAATGTTGATATATCTAAAAATAAGATGTTGTTACATTGATTTCAATTTATTTTGAATAAAAACATATTAGAAAAGGTATTTACTATGCAAAATAAAACAGAATATTTTATTTCAGATGAGCAACAGAATGTTTGTGATTTTCATCTTCACTATAAAAATAAGGAATTACATTTCTACTGATTCAAACAGAATTTTTGTCTTTGCTTTTTTAATTTCACCCACAGAACCATAGAAAAAATAATCCATTTCTCACAAGGTTCTACATGGAAGACTCCCTTTGCTTCATCTTTGTCCACCTCTGTAAAACATTTTGGGTTCCTTAGGTCAAAGACATTGCATAATTGCAAAGCATTACTGTATTTACACAGTTACCCTCAGGACATAAAACATAAGAAATTTTTGTGGCCTATGATTTCATTCTGTTACAGTCGTCTGCCTGACTATTTCTGATGTTTTTCACACCTGTATGGACTGAAGAACAGTTGTCTGAAATTTTTGTTACTGAGAGACCTTTCTCAGCCTGAAACGACCATTTTAACTTCCCCATCTTATAGATGTTTGTATACTGAAGCTTCTAAACAACAAGCTCAAGTTATGCTCCATAAATATTCAACAATTTTGTCCCTACTGCAGTTTTGTCCCTACACCAATTGCACTGGTGACATGCTTTTAAGATTTTGTAATCACATTCCACTACTGCTGTGAGGACTTGAATGAGCCACTCAGTGTAAATATGATTAGTTTACAGATCCGGAGATGGAGACCACTGAGCAGATGGGTCAATGAGAGGACTTTATCCAGCAGTGAACCTACGTGAATTGCATTATTCTGCCAAGTAAGGAGAGGAAAGCTGGATAACATGTTGCAAGAAAGCCTTAAATGAAGACAAATCCCCAGGATTTATTTTATTTTATTTTATTTTATTTTATTTTATTTTATTTTATTTTATTTTATTTTATTTTATTTTATTTTATTTTATTTTATATATTTGCTCTTGTCACTTCAAACAATGCATATAGAAAGTAAAAGTCCTGATTTGATCAACAAAATGTAAATGTTTGTCTCTGTAATTTGAGGATAGACACAGGCTTACTGGTTTCCCCATGATCTACGATTATTTTCACATGGGCATTTGTTTTTACCTATTGACTGAAGAAACAGAAAAATTCTGTATGAAAAAATAATTATTATAAGTTCTAAAAACTACACTGAATATAATGGACAGGAAAGACATCATGAGAGACATTAAATATATGAGGTAGCACCACTGACAGGTCCGTACCGAATAATTTTTACTCATGCAACACTGGTCACACACACATACTGTCAGCCACCAACTGGTTTCAGACTAATGCAAACCTCTGTATCACAGTTCCCCAGCCTAATCTACTAAGTTTTCCCATCCTCTTTCCTGAAACCATTTTTTACTTTTATGTAAACAGAAGAAAGTAATGCTATAAATTTTCTGCAATTCAGTTTCCTCTTGTGTGTGGGTATTCTTGTGCTAAGAAATTATCTGATAGAGCAGCTACCATTACCTGTTTCAGTTTTCATATACAGCATTAATGACTCACTTTTGTTTTTTCTCTGACTGGTAGGGACAGTATAAGTAAAGTAATCATTTCCTTTACTGTTTCTTTTTGGAGTGTTTTTTTTTTTTTTCTTCCCCTCATGGATTGTACTGAACAAAAACGTTGCTTTGCTCTGCATGAAGCCATAAACATTCAACTTCTCTCCCAAACACACTGCTGCTGATAGACTACAGTACTATTTGCCAAATACCAAGATGTTATTTAGTTTTGGATGAAAGACCTATTGGTTGTAATAAGCTGCTTTTCACGTAGTGTTTCAAAGTAAGTTGCACACAACCTGTTTCTTTCAGGCACAAGACACATGATTTTTATATTGAAGCACAAATCCACAGTGCTCTTCATTGTACGTTGTGACCAGTGTGGCAATTACTACTCATCATATCTACTCTATTATTGCCAGGGCTATAGTACTACCTGTGCTCTCCTTGTCAATGAATTCACGTTCTCATTTTCTGCTTCTCCTGCTCTATAAGGACAGGATGAGGTAATAATAAAGTAAGATCTCTTGGAATTATTAAAGTATGTTAATTCCTTCTTCATTATCTCATCAAGTAGTATGAAAAAAAAAATGGTACCAGCAGACACTGTCCTCACAATAAAAATTAAAAAAAAAAAAGTAATAAAAATGCCCAACAAACATATTAATTCTTAAGCCTAACTTTTCAGAGAAAACAGATCAAGAGAACCAGCTGCATTATTCACAAACACCTTTGCATGTATAGAGGGACTCTGGAAGAAAAGACAGACTTACACTGTATAGCTACTTAGGAAGCTAACTTAAGTAGGAATTAATATTGTCCTTCATCTTAAACTTGTTTTTTCCCTAGCTTTTCAGCAATAATCACCTAAAACCCAAAAATCTGTTGTGATTCACTGAGATGCATAAATGTGCAATATTCTATATGAAAGACTGAGCTTGTCTGGAGCTTAGCAGCCACATTCAGCTGGATGATTTCTTTGTGGAAAAAGTGCATTTTTTGATTGAAATTCCTATTAAGTTTCTATTTGCTGACTATTATTCCGCACATCTGCAGAAGCATTGTTTCTTTTCTGCGACAGGTGAACACGCTGCTAAATAGAAACCTTCAAGCATGAATACTTTCATACAAAATTCACCTTTAATTTTTCTCAAGTATTTTGCAGCATTAGCTTAAAAAAAATAATGAAAAGCAGTATTTTAACAGTAATTGTTTCCAGAAAAGAACTTGCAAAGCATGTTGTAGAAGTAACATAAATGTAGACAAAACAAAGCTCTAACTTGTGAACAGTTTGCAGAAGTTTTCCCGTATATTCACCTATCTCCAGTCTTATGAGCTATATATTCCAAATAGAGCCTGCATTGGTTTAAATACTCAAAAGACAGTAGGTATTTTTTCTGAATGTGATTTAAGCAAATTAGGGGATTTTTTTTTGCACTGAATCCAGTTTAACAAATCCACTTACTACCTAATGAATACATTTACCAACTGAAAACATTCCCACTTTCTTAAAATTAGTTCACATTTTGAAGTTCATTTGGATATCAAGACTCCACAGAAGGTGTTCAGAAGTCATATAAACAACAGGAGCCAGTTCTGAATTTATAGGAATGAATATTCCCTTACAGAGGAACAACACATGCCTGCAGTCAAAAGAAACCCATAGCAACAATCACAGATAAAGCAGGCTGTAGCTTCCTGATTCAAACAAAAATCTATTGTCTCATTTAGGATTTAAAGATTTTTTTTCTTTTGTTCTTTTTTTAGTTTTAGTTAGTGGTTGTTTTTGGTTTTTTTTGGGAAGGGGGATTTTTTGTGTTTTTTTGTGTTTTGTTTTTTTCTGGCAGTTTCTCTGTTTATTTATTCTCCTGTCCAGTGGATAGGCCCTTCAACAGAAAGTGCCATAGAATGGGGATATGCTTGCCTGGCTGAGACCCTCGCTCTGTGTTCACTCTTTTTGACTTCTTTAGAAGCAGGGTGCACAGTGAAATACTTCTATGTTCACTGTCACTCACTGCCTTCCCAAAACTCCCACCTCTGTGTCCTCAAAACACAGTTCCATTCTCTCAGGGAGGTTCAGACCTACTATGCTGCAAGGAAACAAATGATGTGATCTCAAAAATCCACCAACCCACAGTGCCCCGCTCACTCAGGCAAGGAGTGAGTAACTCAAAAGACACATTCATTATCCACAGGGCTACCACATGCGCTGAGCCCTCAGGTTGATTCTGCAGCATGCCAATAAAGGTAACCATTTGAGTAACTTCATAAATTAAAAATAATGAAAAATTCAGCAGTTTTTTTAAATGTAAAATCAGCAGCAGTTTTAGAATATCCAGCCTCGGAAAACACAAATTAAAAGAAGGCAACCATAAAGACTGTTTGATGGGGGGGAGGGGGGGGGAGGTGAGGTGAGGTGAGGAATGTTTGCAGAATAATATAGAGCAAATATTTTTTTGAGTGTGAATGGGACTATCTGCTTTTACAAGGGCTCACCAATAATGAAATTAATGGTCAGTATGGATTTTCCACTACAAGCCCAGTTGAATGGCCTTAGGTCTTCATTTGCTTTCATTTGTTACATCAAACACACCTAAACACAAGAAGAGGCTTTTTTTTTTTTTCTGGGCGATGGGGGTGGGGGGTGTTCCAGTTCTGTGTGTTACTGACTGCAACTGAATTAAGTAAAGAAGAAAATTAGATGTCTCGGAATGTAAGTGGTCACAGATTTTTTTAATCTACATGAGCCAACCACTTATAGCTGTTGATCAGATTGTCTTTTGTCTTGGTTTTGTCTGGAACCTGTGTGTTAGGGTTATAACTTGGGTAAATACATGGGTAAGAATGTTTGTGGATCCTTGATGGAAAAAAATAAATAAATAGCATAGAATACATCTCTGCTGTTAAAATGATGGCATTATACTTCCTGAGAAAATAGTGGCTGAATCATAAAGGCTGCATAATGATTTTCAGTCTGCATTGAGAATGCAGAATGTGATAACATGGTAAGAAGTGAGAGAAACTAGAATTTTCATTATAGCTTGCAACATTCTGTCCAAGTTCTAACTTAGCTACTGGAAATGTTTGCAAATTGCACTGCCTTTAAATGCTTCTATTTAAATCAATAACTTTAAAATTGCCAGCTTCCACAGAAAATGAATAGCAAGCAACTAAAACAAGCAAGTGCATTTTTATAACTTGAAGAGAGGTATCAGCTTGGGTTAAGTTTTGCCCCTTGAAATACTAAAAAGCACACTAACAGCATTCAAAAAATAAAGCACAAAAACAGGACAGAATTTCAAAAGAGAGCTTTTTCTTGTCCTGTTATCCTTACTAAATACTGCGAGTGGGAATGCTTTTGAGAAAACTTGTCTTGTTTGATAATTGCTACATTTTTATTTTTTTTTTAGCAGAGGGCTTTTGTGGAGGTTAGCAACCTCATTTATACTTAACGAAGCCCAAAAAGTCTTCTCTTCTCTATTCTACTCGCCAAGAACAGGTTTCAGCGGTGGGGAGAATGAGCTGCGTGTACATATGGATGAATCCTTTTATAGCTGTTTGAATTAAACAAAACCGGCATCTAATTTTTAAAATCTCCAATTTATATACAGATGCTAGAGCTTCTGTTTCTTATACTCCAAAAGAGAGTTATTTCATCTGTTTACAGCTATTAAAACTACAAGTGTGTTGAAAACTTTGCCAAATTGGAGCTTCACTAAGCATGGCTTTTCCAATTTTCGTTTCCATCAGCTTTAATAGGAGCCTATGAATCTTTTTCAGCTCTGAAAAATATACAAATCTTCATTCAGCACCCCTTCATCTCCAAATAACAAATGTTTTCTATTCTGGACAATTTGAATATAGCAACTCAGTAATATTTTGCACCTAAGCAGTGATATATTTACACAAGCATGATGTATTTTTCAAAGTATCTCTGAGACTACAGTAGTTTCACTGAGAAAAAAAAAATATTTGTGAGCTGTGTTGTCCAGGACTCTAAAGTTCATTTTCCCCTTTGCAGATCCACTCAAGTTCATCTTTCAAGTAGGAACAATTGCAAGGAAACATTTCCATACATTGGCTCTCATTGCTGAAGTTCTTTGTTTTATAGAAAGGAGTTGTAGACATGAGAAATATAAAACAGTTCTCTTCAAGAATGTGAAACGTCTGCATAAGCATTAGATATCTCAGTTGGTTAAACAATTCTGTTACACTGAATTTTAAGCTAACATCATCCCAATTAAATAGGAACAATTCACAGGCATGGTTGCTCGAAATTGTTATCAAAATCCAGCAAAGTTTTCTTTGTCACCACTGGTCAAACTGAAGAAACCGTTGCTTTTTTTTTTCTAGCCAGATGTTTGACTTAGCAGTTTCTACACTTCCCTCTCCAAGACAGTTCCTCTCAAAAATAGGCACTGTAAGAACTGACCCTATGAGCAAATAGAGAATATTCTCCTGCAGAGGAATGGCTATTCAGTAATGAGACTTAACAACTTACTGCTCCAGGGCTGTCCTGCCTCCTACCAGATCATACTGCCTATATCAAGAGGTCGCTTTTTGCACGACCACCCAGAGATCTTACTCCCAGTTGTTTTTTCTCAGTTAAGTAGTGGCCAAAGAGATAACAATAAAAACTTCATTCACAAAATAAGTGAGAGGTTGCAATTGCAAATAGTCTTATTCCCTGGATGTTTAACAGCCATATCACCCATCCATATGCCAAACTGCATAACCTCAGATGCTTGCACAGGGATCTCGGGTTTCTGTGAACTACTCACAGAAATCTTTGGCATGTTATGGAATATAAATGTGCTTCTCCAATCAGTAAAAGTTTCCTTTTGATAGGAAGAACTGCAGGTAGTTTGGACCTGCAGTGTAAATGATGCATGATTTGTAGAGCAAGCAGGCTGATGAGATATTAACCAGAAAACTGCAAAACTGAGATTCACATCACTGCCCAAATGCAGCTAAATAACATGACTTTGATAGGTTGGAAAGTCTTTCATATCTGAAATGTATGTGAGAAAGTGGTAACTCGACTTCACGTGAGAAGTCAAAGGAGGAAGACATGAAGCTTATGAAGCATCATGAAGCGATGATCTTACACACTGTGGTTAAATTACATTGAGTTATATTTTTGTCTTCATGAAGCACCCTTAAAAATAGGTAAATATTCTTGGTGTCAATGTCATTTAGCTATCAGTTAGCTTTTTTATTATATCAAAAAATATTTTTGAAAGCTTCATTTCCCTTCAGTGTTTCATAACCATAAATATTACTAAAATATCTGCTTTGCCAAAAACATAATAATCTGTGAATGACTGAAATTATGTTCTTGTCTGATACTTCTTTATTTTACTGTATTCCTGATGGTTCTTTATTAGCTCATTATTTTTAAATATTATAGTCTACTATCTTGTATATTTCACATTTTTCATTTTTGATCTCAGAATTATCTACTATGTTAATTATGGGACGCACCATTAGACACAGTATAATAACTGCAATGTATAGTATTGGGGACTAACTGGAATTGTTCACAGATGTGTGAAAACATCATCAAGGATAGTCTTTGTCCTAAATAGCTTTCATTTAGCTGATGAGATACATATTCAAAAGAGGAATAAATATGACATACAAATAAAGCAATTGAAATTAATTTCATCTTCGTTTGCAAGTACATACGCATTATTTTGCATAAAAGGCCTAATTATGAGAAAACAACATAAAAAAAAAATGTGCATTGAAGTAAGTGACAAGAAGGAAAAAAGAGAAGTGGCAGGTGTAAGGAGGAGAGCAGGGTAGGATAAATCAAGTCATGCCGTGATCGGTCAAAATAGAAAGACTGTCCAATACTGGTTTTCAGTGATTTAGTACATTTCCATATAGTCGGAATGCTATTACATTTGATTTAGGAAATCCCCCATTCGAAGTTAATATACATATTCACTTTCCTTCCTGGCTTGATAGATTACACTAAACTCATAGAAGCTGGTGACAGAGTACTTAAACAGCGACAAGTTGGGAACTAGGGTGTTAAACTCTTATCCAGTGCAAACATCTTATCAAGCTTTAGTCTGATCTGGGGACTTGGTATTGCCCCTCATGGACTGTCTGCTTCACTCCACCATGGTGTCTGATGCTTCAGTTTCTCCCCACCTTTGTTTTAGGGTTGGAACCTTAGACCCTCTCCCCATGCCTCCAGCAGTTTATGCAACACAAAGAAACATTTTCCCTAGTAGTAATATATGGAGGAGTACAACAGAATTGCCAGGTCACAGCCTGAACCAAAGGTTGAGCACCAGGTGAGAAGGTGCAGCCAACACAGGGAGCTCAGGTGCAAGCAATGCATCAGAGGGATCTGGATCCAGGATCCACCCCACCTCATCCTCATTTAAGGGTTAGTAGTTGAGAGAGAAGTATCTCTCTGGAAAGAGATAGTGCTCCTCTTGGGCTGTTACTGGTTGTTGGATGGGGTGAGTCAATTTTTCACTGTTACCTGCTATTGTTCTGTAGTGTTTGTATCTCATTAGAAGGTAATACTATTGCCTTCTTTTGTCATACAGTGAGTATGGAAGAATCTCTGAAAAATTTGTTCTATCTGTCCAATTCCTTATCCCAGTAGAGTAGGTTTACTGGTAGCAAGCCATTACCTGGCCTTTGCCAATCCCAGATAAGACTCTCACTTACAGTCAGATACTTTTCCTTTTCTCAAATCCTGTATCAGACTTTGGCTGGGCCCTAGCAGCTGTCTTTCTGACTTTAATACTGCTTAAAAGACATTTAAGTCTTATCTAGTGCAGCAGCAGTTTTGTTGTTTTTTTTTTTATTGATAGCAGACAAAGCTCTCTGGCATATATTGTATGTTGTGTAATAGCCGTTTGTATTTGCAGTTGCTGTTTACCTATGTGCAGAGATCAATATCTGTTGTATTTTGTTCTCTCAATTCACAAAATAAGGCTTTAGAAAGTAATCTTCTGCTATCTAGTCCTCATAGCATAGCAATCCTCCATTGTAATACCCGCCTTCTTAACTCAAAATCTTTAGTTTTGTTGGTTTTTCTCTTTCCAGTGAAACAGATAAAACACTGAAGTATATTAGGAAGATGTAACGTGGATCAGAAAACAATCCAGGCATTTCTTTGGATGTCTTGACTATTTTTATCTGTAATAAGCAAATCAAATCCCATATATTAAATAGCAAGCTAGATTTAAATTCTAAAGAAATGATCCTAGCTGATCCCATACAAAACCTGCAATCATCTCCAATTTTCAGGGAAAATCAAACCTGCTATCAGGGTCACCAGGAAGTTAAGGTCTTCTTCAAGGCTTATTGGCATCTTAACAATTTAATTGATATTCAGATCAGAATGTTGTTATAGCATTGTATTTTGAGGGATTACCAAATAATCTCTGACTTGTTTAATCTTTTTTTCTTCTTTTGAGGACTTACTTAACTTAGCATAGTCCATCCTTTTTATTCGTGTTATTTCCTGTTAAGTGCATACTGCAAATGAGTGTACGTGAAATAAGAATGTAACTTGAGGATGGCTTTGGAAAATGAGTGACAACTTACTTGAAAGCCTCTCCAGGATCCAGATCCATGTGGAGGACTAGTGTCTGGCCATCCATGCCTACAATAGTCCTTCTGTGGCACTTTGGGTGACATTCTTCCTAACTTAGACACCTAAAAATTGGCAGTCTAGAATCTGTCTGCGTGGATCTGAGCAGATAAACTGCACTTTAGAGTCATATCCTTCTCCACTGACTAAAAAATGACACTGAGTTATATATGCTTGATCAAACAAGTAAAATTATCGAAGATGAATCTCACTACTAAAAACAGAGTACTAGATAAAAATTTTAAAATATATGTGAGTAGATTCCTTATAGCTCATTTCCAAAAAAAAGAAATGGCATATGTCCATTCCTAGTGTAAACTAGCAGAAGGACTTCTTTGTTTGTCTGCTTACCCCCAGGGAACTTCCTTATCACAAAACTTGAGCGGTACAATATGATGCCATTCACTGAATGGTTTCTTCCTCTCATTGAAGCTTATAGTGGAGAATGAAATACTTCAAGACAGGTCAAGAAAACTGTAAACATACATTCCCTCTGCATGTGTGTATTCCTTTGTTTGGTGTGCTGCTTTTTTTCCACACAGATACAGTCTGTAGAAGATTGTTCCAATTTTCTGAGCTTCATGATCACCAAAATAATTGTACTTATAAATACATGGCAGAACCAAAGTAAGGTTGCAATTATTAAATTTATTTTTTCCTCTCTTAATCCTATTTCATCCATTCAGTTTCATCACCTTTCTGTCTCTGCTAGTGCCTGTTATTGCTCCAGCCCTAAACTTCCCATTGTATGGCAATAACCACTGTAACCTTTTTATTTCTGGCACTTAGCTGATCCTATCCTAAATGCCTCCTATGCTCCACTGAATGTAATTCGACTGCTTAACTTTTCTATATCTGTTCCTTTACTCCATTCTCTCCTTTTACAAGGACATTGAATCTCTTCTGTCTTCCCCTTTGCTTTTACTATATGGTTCCTATTTTCTGTGGACTGAAAGAGCCCTCAGGGCAGATAAGGATCAGAAACCACGTGTACCATGCCCAGTGTTTACTTTAGATGAGAAATCTATCTTACAGCCAATACATCGACATTTATTCTTTGGTTTAAGTTTACAGATTTTTTTTTTTCTTTTGTCTCATGGTGATAGCTGATTTCATAAAAGCAGAGTAACTTGTCTTGTCACACTGTGCTGTCACAGAGAGCCTTCAGGGAAGGAACCTGCAGAGCATGCTGAGTCTGATGTCATGTATGTTTTGATAGGTCACATATTACTTTATTTAACCTGATAGAATTTTGCTGGTAGATAAGTTCAAAATGAAACTGCCCTACAGCATCATGAATAGTCATGCTATGCACGCTCTCACGAAGCCCTTCTCTTCCCCCTAATCTTCTCAGAATGGCATGGTTTAAAAAAAAAAAAAAAAAAGTTGGCCATGTTCTCCTCCTCTCAGAAGAAAAAAAAAAATCCATGGAGCATCAAGAAACAGAGTTAATATCTCTTGGTTTGTTAATATTTGGGGAAAATGAGAGTTTGCTTTTGTGCTTCTAGAGCAAGAAATAAGAGTAATATGAAAAGTGTCTCATAGCTTTATAAGGAATTTCAGAAAACTATGGAATTTTGTATTCACTTACCATGATGTTCCTCAGTGAAATTCTCCCTCAGGAGTCTTCATTTCTGGAGGCATCACAACTGAAATGATAGTTACATAAAGAAAACAGAACTTCTCAGAGATATTTGGCAAGAATTATCCAACTGTCCTGAGGTAACTTATAGATTTGGAAAGTACTGAAATAAATAACTCTAGAGATGTCTCCTTGGAAATATTTAGCAGCAAAGTAATATACATTCACCTTTTAATCAAGGAGGTACCCTTCCCTCTCTTTTTTTAGAGAGTTCTTTTCAACTACTTTTACTCAGTCTCGTGTATCTGGTTCCATGAGTTTTTCATGTGTTGGTTACTACTTCTCTTCAAAGCACTATACCTTATCTTTCTCCCCCCCCCCCCCCCTTTTATGTTTCCCTGTATTTGTCCTGGTAAAGGTCCTGAATGACTGGTGGAGAGGGGGCAGGGGGGAAGGCCTCTGAGATAAAGTGGCATCCAGTGAAGGATATCCTCCAGGACCAGCACAACATTTAAAACAGTCAGTTACATCTTCAATGGGATAGTGGTTAGATATGACAATCTGAATATTCTCAAAACTTGTGGAGAAAGTGAAAATCTGTTTGTTTTTTTTTTTTTAAAAAAAAAAAACATAGCTAGATGACTAATGGAGAAAATAAAGGTCAGCTAGGTCCAGATGGTTCATTTGAAGAGCACTTCACAAACATAAGTGTGCTTCTTCCAGCAAAACATGAACAAATTTCATAAATTGATCAATAGATAGACATATGCAGTACACATTCATATTCCTTTCCTAGTTCATATTCCTAAAGCATGGGAAGCAGTCACTTCAGGAAAACTGTCAGTTAATTATTTTAATGTAACTATGTAATAGATATGAACAAAGCATATCACACAAAGTGTTATTTGCAAGAAGTCCTGATACTATAACATTGCTGTAAGATACAAAGAACAGTGTCAAAGGGTACTTAGTCAAATATTTGCACATTTAATACCAATTACCCATACATTTTAGGCACATATTCAAACACTCAACTATTTCATCATTATAATTATTGTAAATTCCATGTCTCTGAAACATGCCAGGTTCCTAATTGTAAGGAAGAAAATTATCTTGAGGCATGCTCTGACAAAAGAAAAATAGCCTAGAAACAATGCTCTTTTTGTGTTACCTACAATCTCTTCTTGCTATGTACACAAAAGCACGGTAAACTTTTAATCTGAACTGGAAGAAGAAACTTCCTGATACGTTAATACTTTAAAAGCCAAAGAGAAAACTTACCGTCTTAAGTGGTTTTATACACAACTGAATCCATTTCCATGCTTACTCTCATTATACATTGCAAACCAAGACTTCATCCTCTGTTCAGTAATGTCCCTGAAAATAAACCAGTGAGGGGCCAAATGCAGCGAACTAATGAGGCATCTTGTGTGCAACATAGTTTGGAAATCAAATCTAAAGAACACTCACAATAACCCTCACTGTGCTGCCATCCAAACTACCATGCTGACTCATGTTTTAACATTAAATTCCAGAGATGCCTATAAATGACGCAGCTGAGCAGCATCACAATGCCTTGCCCACCCCACACCTTGCTTTTATGTCTAAGTTAAGATCCAAAATTATGATGTTTCTTGCATATGTTACCTGAATAAGTTGAGAGACATCATCTGAGTATATTTAATATGCATTCAGCTTTTATTTTCAACTCAAATGCAGCTGTGAATATCTACAATCTTTTAAAATGTGTCCTCTCTCTTCACCCCTGTGAAATTTTTAGCTCAGTCCCTTCCTAAACCAGTTGAAAAGGGTGTTTCTATCTTTTTCTTTTTTGAGTATGACTAGAAAAGAAATAGGAAATGATGGAGGAAACACCTAAACTGAAGTACTTCAGTGCTTCGGATGGTTTCTAAAGACCTACTTTTCCCTGAGCGGGTTTTAGTATTTTTCCACTCCTTTAAACACAGTCTGTGTTTGCTGTCTCTAGATCAATCACTTTCTTAGTCCAGTACCCAAATTGCTAGGTTGTGATGTTCTGTCTCAGACCTATGAAGTCCCTAATTTTTTCAAGTAAGAGGAGTGGGCTTGAATTCTTCAAGACAATAAGGACATACTAAGCCAAGATTTCTGTTTCTAGGCCAAACACTCTGACCATTAAATTGAGGTTCTTCATACAAGTGTATTTAAGATGCAGGCTATGTTCTTCAAAAGAGGCGCCAGGTAGCTTGATTCAGTGGCAGGATTAATAACTTAGTCACCCACTGAATTGTTTAATGCCCAGCAGCTGAACTTGCATCATATCATTCTAAATGTCAATCTTACTTTACCCAGGAATTGCTCGGGAACTCAGGTTTCTAATACAGAACTCTCTCCTAGGAAGAAGGCCATAGAAGTAACAACACCAAAAAGTGCCTTTATTTGAATTGGTCTTTTAATATTCATGACTTTGATCTTCCATTGTTTGCAAAATAATTTGCAATTTGCTTTACTTCTTAGTATTAATCTAGTGGGGTTTTTTTGTTTTTTTTTTTTTTTTTTTATAACTGATTAGTTTTTCTGATGCTGTCCAGAGAAATTGAAAGTTACATTGATGACTTCCTGCAGCATTAGAAGGTTGTGTGGGCCATTCATAATGTACACAAGTATTTTCTATTTTGTAATACTCTTATAAAGGATTTTTTTTTTTTAAGAAGTTTCATATGATCCCAATGGTCTTCGTGGAAGAAAGACTATCTTCTCTAAAGTCGTCAGCTGGAAATGTATGCACTAATTCTTCATTTGAACATAAATTACACAAGTTAGTGGCACTACAATCAAAGCAGTAAGAGAACTGTGCCTCTGTAATAAGCCATGCAATTTTTGTCCAAATTATGGCTAAATTATGGCTGTTTTGTTACTCTTGTCAGCCCTTCCTACTGGTGAGAACTAGACTGCATTCTGTTTTCCACATATTCCTGTAACAGAATAAGTGTTACAAGTTTCCCAACATTTTTCATTGTAGTGTTTCTGCAACTTTCAGTTTCCCATTTCTGAATGAAAAGGCGGCAAGTTAGGTGTTCTTTGAAAGGCGTGGTCTTCAAATAGCTTAGGAAACATGAGAGAAGCCTGGAAATGCTGAAAGGCAGGGATTTGAGCTAGTTTTGCATGCTAAAGGTTAAAAGATTTGAGTATCACTCGATCCGGGGGACAGCAGCTGAAGCAGTTTTCAGACTTCAACACAGTCACATTGTAAGTCAATTCAGTAAAAAGATAAGAATATATAATTATACTCCTATACCTGATGTGTATCTGTGTCGCTCTCAATCCAGTTTCTGTTTGCCAGAAACTTTTCTGAGAGCTTTAAGTGAACGTTTTGTAGGAATCACAGCCTCCATGCCTCCATATGTCACTGTTTCAAAAAGCCCCACCCAGAACAATTTGAAATTCTTCAGCGCGTGGGAAGCTCGTAGCTACAGTCTTGATCACTCAGTGATTCCATGTTCTGCATGGATCTGTGGTCTCCCGTCTCAGATCTTAATTCTCCCACTGAGAAAGGGAGAATCTGTTGCAAGCTACATTTTTTTTTTTATGCTAAAAATGTATATTACTCCAATCCTTTCCTTTTAAACTGCAGCCCAAATTCATTCTTCAATGCATTCTCCTGTGAATGAGTCACGTTAATGAATCCCATTTGTCCGTGATCTAAGATACACATGAAACATGTAATAAGAAAACAAACAAACAAAAAAAAAAACACTGATAGCAAATTTGGCTGAATTTACACCCTAACATGCAAAGAAAGAGCAATGTGATTGAACGAATCACAACACAGAAGTTTCTGACAAAATCACCAAATGATCTCACTATGAAATTATAATGTTTCTTCTGCTTTTATTATTGCCTGAATTGCCAAGTAAAATCATTTTGAATGCATTAGATGATGGTCCTGAGGTCATTACAAGAAAAAAATTATTCTCCTGTATAGACTATGGCTCCCTGTTGCTCATTCTACACTTCTTATGTGAAGTAAGTACAAGTCATACAATAGAAACAGAATGTAAATTGGAAATACACCATTTTTCTTTAGGTTTTTTTTTCTTCATTATCATTTCACTTACTAGTAAAGAAGTTATTTCTCTCTCCTACTTGGATTTCTTTTCAGTATCCTGTCACAGCTTCTTGCTATTGTTTTAAAGAAACAGTCCACATACTATCACAATATGTAATATTTCAGTATTTGTTTCAATCTATATCTTATACTATAGATAAAGAAGACATATTGGAAACCAAGTTCTTCTAGCTCTGGTATGTGCCATTTCTGAAGGCATATTGCTTCTATCAAGAAGTGCTCTGTCAAAACATGTTTTAAGAACTAAATTATCTTCTCATTGCTCAACAGGTATAACAGGATTCAAATTTCTTTCCAGAAGTAAAGTATTCTCTTATAAATCTGCCCTGTCAAGAATGAGAACTTCTCAGTGCTTTAGGAAAAATACAAATAAAAAAATCAAGAAGATTCTTAATTAGCATTGCCATCTCAGGAATATATTATTATCACACCATCTCCAATTAGATTTTTAAGAAATTGAAAGTGATAAACAGACTGTATGACAGTGATTATCAAAGAACTGTGCAGGCTTTACTGAGTAGGTATTATACACATGAAACTTTGAAGATAAGACCTCAAAGACATTTAATGAGAAAAGGATTAAGTCAAAGGTAAGTATGAATGACATCTCTTCAGAGTATTTTGGCAAAGTGTGAAACGAAAAGTAATATTTTTAATAACATTACTGACAGCAAGTTAATAGACTGGTCAATGTTTTGTTTTCCTTTAAGTAATCTAAATATAAATGTAATTTAGCAAATATAATATTGTTCTTTTACAGAAAAAAAAATCTTTTCCATAGAAGCTAAGAAGTTTTGCTAGTGATAAAAAGAATATTGCAAGCTGTTGCAACATTAATCCATGTATAACCACTTTAAGCTTGTAGTTGTAATTGCTTTAGTAATGTTTTCCCATCCTGTCTTAATGATTTACAGTAGTCTCATTTTCTTGGACACTCCAACCTACTACTCAGGTAAAGAGTAGTACAATGTGTAGAAAGAATGCAAGACTGAACCTTGGCAAAAAAACACATTCACTATTTAGTGCATAAAGTACTAATAGCATTTTCTGCCAGCATACTTATTTCTGTTCCCAGGATCCCAGAGTATATCTCAAGTAGTTGATTCCTAGTCCTCATTTTCAGGCATTTGCAGTCATTTTTTTCAGGGATGAGGACAGATTGAACCCCTATTTTGTGCAGTCTGGGAGCTCCTGCACTCCAGGAAATGTTAGAGCTCCTAACCAGATGTCTCTGTCAAACAATAATCAGAAAGTAGGGCCAGAAAATCCATTGGACATTGATTCTGCTGCTCATTCATGAAGTGTGAAGAACAATGCTTGTGAAAGAACTTTTTCTGTTCTCATAGAGGTAACCACACAGGCACCTAGTATTGAGTAATCTAACAGGAAAAAAGAAATCCAACACCCTTCTCTGTTTGCATTAGTGTCATTTTATTTTTCAATCATTCTCATGTAATATTGAGCCATCTGCAGAGAAGTTTGTCACAATTTCTTTCCTATTTTGTTTACTTAGATTTCTTCCTGAATTGTAAAAACTTGATTTATGGAAAGGAGAGGAAAGGATTCCTTTCTCATTTCAAAGTATTCTCACGATTCATGCAGTACTGCCTTGAAAATAGATACAGTGCAAGAAGCTGAATAATATACCAGAGGGCTTTTGGTTCCTGTGAAACTGAACGATGTCTGACCTCAGAGTTAATTTTTCTGTATTTCATCTGACATTACAAATAGAAGATAAAGTCACAATTAAATGAGGCCTGTGAGCTACATCATCAGCCATTTCAAACCTTTTAAACGACTTTTACTCTGCTGCTTTTAGCTTGTATTTTTCAAAATCCATTTTAAGTAGGAAAATTAATTTTTGGGGGGAAAAAAGAAAGCCAGTGAGAAAATAAATTATTACTATTGTGCTGGAAACATATTGTAATTCCTATTATTCTCTTTAAATTCTGTTTAACATGTTCAGGGCAAACTGTATTTACAAAAAATATAAATAGGCTTTTAATTTCTTACAAATATATTAGGGTTTAAAAAAAAATGAATGCGTGGCCAAAAATAATATAGGTAATTTAGAAAATATTGAGCAAGAAATAATGCACTACTAAAGCAAATGTAGCCTGTTTTGTTGTTTTTTTTGTTTGTTTTTGTTTTTGTTTTTACCTCTACGATCAGTAATCTCATTGTTCAAAATGTTTTGAGAATAAACACCAAAGGCAGTAATATGTAGTTTAAATTTCCTCACAGCACATCTGGTTACAGTGATAGCTTCATTCCTGACTCTTAAGAAATGAAGGAACTTCTGTAAATAGCTTGCAGGAATGCATGCTCCTTTTTGACTCATCCTGCAGGTTGCTTGGGATATCACGAAGCCCTGAAACAGCAATGGCAGTTTAAAGCGAAGCTCATGACAACCATTATGTCATGACATTATGGAACAAGTACTACAGGCTATTTAAAGCCCGTTCCTCTTCTTGCTTTCCACATTGAAAGCCTTAGTAGAACAGCTATTGACTTCAGTGAAAGCCATTGAAAGCTTGTTTGCTAAAGAGTGAAGTACAGTGTAATTGTTTAACCAGTTCAAAGAACTCTCGCAAATACCTGGGAGCACCGGATAAGATAATATTTATACATGTTAAGATGGAAAGCCTGATTCTCCACTGCCTTTCACTTGCATGTTCATTAAAACTTGAGTGTAGCTTCCACTTTGCCAAGTCCTTCACTTCCAATCAGTCTTTTGTCCTCTTAATGTTTTCAGCCTGGTGAGGCAACTTGCTATCTGCCAGGGCTGCTTGGAAGTCTGAAAATCACAAATCAACAGATTTGGTGGGAGTTAATAGATTTATTTGTTAAACTTCTTCTAGATATATCTATTAATTAGCAGTTTATAATATTAAATCAACATTCTTTATTTTAATTTGGTTTTTAAGGTGTTGATCCAAACTATCTTCAGGAATACTCCAGTGAGATAGATTTAAAATTGTCTCAATTACAGGTTCTTTTAAAAACTCCCCTCAGTGAGTTATATCTGTTGAGGAAACAGTAAGAAGCTGAGTTCCAGTTTTGTTCACTATTAAAAGGTTTGGTTTTATTTCCAAAATAAAGGAAAATTAAATTTGATGAAAGCATCTATGAAGCTCCCCCTTTTCTGATTCAAAAGTAGATTTTTATTTTGAATTTATTTTGAATGGGTAAGTCTCATCATAATTAAGGCGCTCTCATTTCCAGCATGAAAACTCATCTGGCACTTTTAAATCATAACTGTTGGCTATTTTTTATAGATTGTCTCATTGAATGCATTGCACACCAACATAAAGAAGAGATTTTTGTTTGTGACTGAGAATACTGATACCAGACATTAAGGATTTACTAATATCAGATGATCATAGCCTGAATTATCCTTCAAGGAACAATTAGCTTAACATAAAAGGACAAAGTGCACACCTCATTACAAGCTACTTTTTTATGAATTGCTCTGTGTAGAGTATACTCTTGACTGCTATTTGAAACAACTAGTGATTACATTGCCAACAAAAAAAGCCAGTCAGCCACTGGGGGTTGCCAAGGTGTTGATACCTCTCCTGGCAAAATCCCTTTTCTCTTGACTATTTTGCAGCCCAGTCAGAATAGCTTTAATTTCTCAATGGAAAAGGTTTCTCAGGCTTTGGGGAAATAGTATATCAGCCTTGGGAATGGCTAAATATTATTTTCAGTGTAAATCAGAACTTGTGATTGCAGCATTTCCCTGGAGCAAAGAGGAACACCTTTTCTGAGTGTAGGAAATACAGTTAATTCTGCATGTACATGAGATTCACCTGTTTCATATTTATTCTTTAAATCCCTTAGCAATGAATCTAATGAATATGTGCATGAAAATTATTTCATTGAGAAACAGAAATTTTAGTTCTGTCTTCAACAAGAAGAAGAAAAAATTTGGCTATATAAATAAGTTTCTACGACAGAATGAGTACTTGGTATCTGTTAAGATTTATACTAGAATTTTTATTTAACTCAAATTCTCCATGAGCTATGAGTGTATGAAGAGTAAATTAAAGGATGCACAGTAGCATGCTAATCTGTAGAAACAGGTTCAGTGTTTTACTGCTGTATAACTTTGGCCATACTATTTCATACCTCAAAAATCTTGGATCTATCCAAGACAATCACTGCCCCCACTGCTGTGCTGCTCTTAAACCATGAAAAGTATGCTGCAGTTTGTTTGTCATTACTCTTCTCTGTCCTATGCAGCATTCATTCCCGGTGGTTCTAGAAAGTCTTTTTATCTTCTTCTCTTTAATAAACCTTAATTGCCTCTAAGATTTTGTTTTCCTCATTCTTTTCAAATGAATTAGAGGAGTAATCAACAATTTCTAGTTCCTAACCTGCATCTTCAGCTATTGGTTTTGATGTGTGGGGAGTTTTTCCCAATAAAACCAATAAATGTTTGTTTACAAATGTTTTTCAATAGAAAAGATACCAATATTTATAAATCCTTGGAGTGTGAGTGTATATGAGTCTCTATCTTCTACAAATCTTCTGTATGTCCTATGTTATGTAATCAAAGGGTAAAAATTGTTACTCCAAATTAAAAGTTATTTCTATATATTCTCCCAGAACAGAGTATCCTAATCACTTTTGTTCTATTTTCAAATTTATTTGTATTTACATCTTTAGATGTAAACTTTTACATCTTTACAATCTTTGCATCATTTACATGGCTTTTAGCCTTAAGAAACTCATAGAGACCATTGGCAGATCAGAACTTGGATGTGAATCAAAACTGTCTGAGATGAGTGAATAGAACACTCTTGACCCTTGGACTAAATCTGCCCTTTCTTCTCATGGTCTTGAAACACTTAACAGGCAGCGGATGGATTCTGTGTGGGATTCTGTAAAAAAGTGTTTTAAAATATAATTCATGAACTAGTATAAAAAGTATGTTGCTGACTTAACTTTTTCTGCTTCTGCTGTTGTGAATCTTAGATTTCTCTAGGTTAAATTAGATCTTATGTCTTGGTGATGTAGGTGGAGGCTGTTCAAACCTGCAGCAGCCAGCAACCCTAAACTATTTTAATACTATTCCTACTAACATGAATAGGTAAAAGTATCTCTAAGAAGTTCTAGTTCTGATTCATCTCATTTCTACTTGAAAGATAATTTCTCAGCAAAGCTTTTTTAAGTTAGCACAATCTTACTAATGTAAAAGTATTAGGAAGAGGAGAAAGATGCACACAGTTTCTTTCAACTTCAGTTCTTCGTTTCCCTTCTTTCACATTGCACTACTGAAATTACATAAACAATAATTCTGCTTTGACTAAATTGTCATGTCAGTTAAAGGCAGGGGTAACATATAGTTTATATTCACTTATTCATTTAGTTTTTCCTGTCAATATGGGAAAAAAATGTTTTATTCTCTTCTAAACCCTTTTATCTCCATTATCCAAGAATAAAATGACTCATGTTACTTTGTTTCCCAGAACTGCTCTTCAGACAAGATTTATTATTTTGCTTTAACACTTCAAGAACTTCTTGTTATTGGGAAACATTCCTAGCTACTCCATGTATAAAAAGACCCAAATACTGTTCTGTGAAGAAGGAAGATGATAGAAAGACACTCTTTGACATATGTTTAACATAAAAATGAAAGGGTCTATGGTTATGGGAAAAGCATTGTAAGAGAGAAGAAATTATAATTAAAAAGTCCTTTTCCCTTCTCTTTACAAACTTTGCTTTGATTATCTTTCATGATATTGACTTCTTACAAGCTAAATCCATGCAAGCAACTTAGGCACATAGGAATGGCAGTCCTTGATGCTGAGACATGCTCTTCTTAATAGAGAATTATATGCATGCCCACGAACAGAATATTCAATATTTCTGTATAATGCACTGAAAAATGAGATCTGCGGATACATGTATGCTGATCTGGAGAGCCACCCAGTTGTGTAAAAGCAAAAATTTTGGGTGAAAGCTTGCCTCTTGTCTTTGATACAGTTAGATCTGAAAAGGCACATCACTCACATGCAATACTAATGGCTAAGTTGATGATAATAATAATGACTGAGCCTGTGCACTAAAAATACTCTGTAATCACCAATGACTTTAATGGATCTGAAGTCAGTCTCTTAAAGCATACCAAAATGCACAAATAAAAATATGTTTGGAATTTTCTTATTAGAAAAGAAAAAACTAAAAATGTTTGACACTGTGAAACCAAACAGTAGCCTTTGTAATGCAAGTCAAAATGAAGTTACTATTTCAGCTAGTAATGATTTCAGACAGTGGAGACCCAGGTTGAGCTTCAATAAGACCAAGTGCCAGGTCCTGTACTTTGGTGACAACAACCCCATTCAGCACTACAGGGCTGGGTCAGTGTGGCTGGAAAGCTGTGTGCAGGAAAAGGATCTGGGGGTATTAGTCAACAGTGGGCTGAACATGAGCCAGCAGTTGCCCAGGTGGTCAAGAAGGCCACTGACATTCTGGCTTGTATCAGAAATAGTGCAGCTATCAAGACCAGGGAAATTGTTTTTTCCTCTGTACTTGGCACTGGTGAGGCCTCACCTCAAATACTGTGCTCAGTTTTGGTCCACTTGGTATAAGACAGAGCTTGAGACCCTGGGGTGTGTCCAAAGAAGGGTAACAAAGCTGGTGAAGGGTCTGAAACACCAGCCTTATGGTGAGCAGCTGAGGGAACTGGGATTTAGCCTGGAGGAGAGGAGACTCTTAGTAAATGATCTACCTTCTTGCTCTCTACAACTACTTGAAAGGTCCATTGGACTAGATGTTTTTAGAGGCCTTTTCCAACCATAATGATTATATGATTCTATGCTCTATAATGTGCATAATCATGTGTATAATCATGACCGCACTATGTCAGGTTGCCTCAATGCCTCAAGTCATAGTTAGGTTATAGTTAGAAGGTGGCTCATCAGGTAGATTCTTGAAGTCATAGTTAGGGAAGAGTTCATAGGGCAGGCAAATACCATGCAACATGACATAGATAAATGTACATATCTTCATTTCACAGCCTCATCATTTCCTGCAGAAAAGAACGTTTGGTCTATTTACAAAATTTGAGCAAGACAAGGGATGAATCCATGAGATATATGGATATATAGCTGGCAGCACCATTGGCTCAGTTGGATCTTCTGGTTAGTAACAATACTGAATCTTAATAATAAGGGGTAGGGGAGAGGGTGATTTGGAAGAGAGAGGGGAAGAAAAAGATGTAAAGAAATTTCAATTTTACTTATTTATTTATTTATTCATTTTGCATATGTTCCTTTGGTATGAAAGAAACAGAAAGAGCAGAATATGTAAAAACATATGTGAACTACAAAACTTCCCCACAGACTCCTTGAGAAGGACGATATGCATAAAGAGCAGTCTGTGTGGCCATTAAAGTACAAACTGATTCAGACAGAGGATTTGAAAAAATGTTTCAGTAAGCACATAATTCATCTCAAAAGTTGAGATGCATAAAACTATCCTAGAGTTGTAGGGAATTAGTCTTTTTTGTATGATTAAACACAGCCAGTGTTTGCAAATATAAGGAAATCACTGTATGACTGATCTAGAGCATGCAAAATTTGTCAGGAAAAGTACAAGTAGACAAAACTGATAAATTGGAGCACAGGGAGACAAGCTGGCAGGCTAAATTATAATCCCAGATCATTGCAGGTACAACTACACTATCACAATACTGTTGACATAAATAAGATCTTCCTTTACATCCAAGAATCTCATTCACTCCTTTAGCACAAAATGACATGTGGTGCTCAATATAAGCCCATGTAAATTGCAACTGCATCTACATGCTGCAATGCCTGTAGCCTAAGTGGTAAGGTCACCTTCCTGTCATACTTCTGAGTCACCTTAAGGAAAATGTCTCCCCCATCCTTGCAGTAATATTTTCAAGGATCTTACAGACCGAATTGTTACTTTTTTTTTTTTTTTTGGTAGTTCTATTATTGCTTTTGTACTTACCTAAAATGCCTAATGTTTTTGCCACATTTGAATTGTCTAGTTGTACTGATTTTAGTTACTGCTTCTCATAGAGATTTTCATCTACACCTTCATGTTCTGTTGTTTTTTTTAATTCTTCTTTCTGTTCCTAACACTGAAGAGTATTGGCTTTTAATATCATGAGGCAATTAAAATACATGCATGAAAAATATGATGAGAGGGAAAGGTGGTTTATGTAGATGTATTTACTATTCATTTATTGGCCATGCAGTATTTATCATTGTATTTAATAAAGTGAAATTTGGTTTGTTTGTTTTTGTTTTTGTTTTTCTTGCTCGTTTGTTTGCTTTATAAAAAGCTTGTGCTTTTTATTTCACCTTTTCTGCTGTGATCTCTTCAGTCCCTATCATCTTCCTCAGCTTCTATTCACTTCAGACTGTTCAGTATATGCCCGCTAAACATTTTTGTTATTTTCTGGATTTGATAGGCCAACATTTAAAACTCATCTCCTCTTAATAAAGTTTATTGTTGAGAGCAGCTTCCTGCTCAGTCATATTATCTACGACTCATAACATAGTTTCCAAGAGTCATTATAATAGAAGCATATGTTCTGAACTGAATTTCATGTTAAATTGTTTCATGACTTCTTTCAAATATTCGTACATTCAACACAACTGAAAAGCTGAGTTGGGTGGTCCCTACTGCTTTGTGGTAGAGGAAAGAGTAAAACATCATGTGTGATTTCAACACCATTTAGTTATTTATTGATAATCCAGAAGTGATGTGGCTGAATCAGCATTATCTTCACTGTAAGAGGTTTTTGAAATTAACTCTTTTGTTGCCTATCAATACGAAATTCCCTATCCTATCATTTCTTTTCAATGGAGATGCCTACAGAAGTCTATAGAGGCATTGTTTGAAGAATGGCAGCAGGATGGGTCCCTCAGTCAATATTTTTATTTGCTTGTGATATATATATTAAAAATATAACAGAAATCATTGAGCATTATAGCATCTTTGACTCAGACTGTTGTTTTTTTTTTTTTCCCAGCCTAATTATATAACTTCACTCTCCTACTCAGACTGCTTCAAAGCTTCTCCAGCTGGGCATGTCCTTCATGCCTAGCATCATGCAATATTGTTGTCTGCAAATTAGTTGGTACCGTTACTGAAATAGGAGCTTCTAGATTCACATTTAAAATTATAGCAGTCTTCTCATTAATTATAGTACAATTTTGGATGTTGCCCATTACCACCAATGTATATGAATCAGAACACTAGTAGAACACAGTTGTGTTTAAAGATCAGTCATGAAGACTGATGTTTAGTGACTCAGTAGTAGATTGTTGTTCATGCACAGCATTTTTCCTACAAATGGCTAAATTCTTTTTCACCTTACACAGAGGAATTGTATACTACTCAAGCCAGAGCTAAACTTAACTGAAATTCTGCTCAAGTGTCTGAACTGTTTCCACTGAAGAGACCCGAAGATAATTTTCACTGACTTATTCCCAAGCAGCTCAGCTGAAGCTAATATTGTTGTGTAGGTCTGACCAGTATCTAGCTTCTGTTCTCTGTTCACTTCATGACAGTCATTCCTTTGGGGGTTATGTTAGTTAAATGGAGTCAGATGCTGATCCCTTGCTCTAAGGAACATTAACTTTGGGTGATCCCACTGACAAAAGCACCTTGTTTTCACTGAAGAACAACCAGCCTACCCATGAGAGTGATAGGAAGAAGATCTGTTACATTGTCTTAATCTGTTCTTTCCCCTCAGGAATCAAACACCTTGTTAGACATAAACAGTGCCCCTTGGCATCAGTCAGATGCTATCGAATCCTGAGGGGATATAAAGCACAGTTTATTTCTGTGGTAGAATGACTACTGTGTATGTTGCTTGATGCTCTTAAGCAATGCTTGTTTGGCCTCTTGGCTTGTCTGGGCCACGCTGAGTGAAGAGGAATTGTCTTGGGCCGCATATGAAATATATAATATAGTTAGAGTATATAAGCAACAAAGCTTCTTTTCTTTTTTTATACTTTTTATTAAAGAGAGCAACAAAACCATAAAACCAGTGGAATGTTTGACCTTTTTTTCATGAAACCAATGCATCAATATCTGGTTTGTTTGAAGTGATTGTAATTCCTAGTGAGTTCTCAAGGTGTTTGTCAGATATTTTGGGTGAAATTCTACTCTTCCTGTGCTTCATCCTTGAAAACAGTTGTTCACAATTTTACATACTGCCAAAAAGCAGTGACATGACTGTAAAACAAGGGGTATCTTTCTCTGGTAAAAGAGAGCTTATAGAAGCGTAGTAGAGATACATGATTTTTTTCTTTGAGGTGCATATATGATTGCAACTCTATACATTCTCTTTGAAAAATTGCAGGTAATCTACTTATGTCAACAGAAAATCACAGATATACCAAAAAAAACTGATGATTTTTTTTTGGGGGGGGGGCACTCTTGAAACCTATTATCAAATTCCTTTATCAAAACAGAGCACAGCTGCATATTTTTCAGAGTTCACAGAACTGTCTTTAGCCAGTGTATAAAAATGCATACAATTATTTGCCATAACTTGAGTTAGTACTGCACCACACCCACCCCACACCCTGGTTTCAGCCCAGTCAGTGTTAATGGTGCACATATGTTTGATTGTTGCTGAGCAATGGGTGTGCACCCAGGAACAGTCCAGGTCGCTCAGTGGGAAGAGCTACTGCCATGATGGCACAGAGCAAGGGGTGGCCCATAGACAGGCCACATGCTGCCTGCAGACTGGCTGTGACTGTCCTAAGCTATACATTGGCAAGGAAAACTTCACCATCTGTCAGAGGCTTACAGGAGCTTTAGCAGCAGCAATAGATAAAGAGAATGTATTCTTAAGAAGTATGTTCCTCAATTCTCCCCACTTAGTCCAGAGATCCTTAGCTACTGATCCAGCACTGCCCACCTGTGGGCCTTCTGGCTCAGGAAGGGACACAGATGCCTTGAAACACTAAGCAAATGCCCCCTCATATATGTTATTTTTATATACTGAGGGCTCCATGCCTACACACCTGGCTTAGGCTATCACATTTTCATTCAGCTGTTGATCATTTTGAATCTGGATGAAAAAACAACTCATTTGAATTCTCCACAGCTTGTTTGCTTCTGCATCTAATTCATTACCTGATCACTTCTAATTAGAACTGCTGCAATGGAAGATTTGTTTTGTTCTGTGCAGTTAACAATTATTTCCTTCCAGTCAGGAAACAAGACTATTCCTAGAACAGTGATAGGCAAAAGAAAGTTGAAAAAATAACTTTGCTCAGAGAGCAGAGGGAAAAGTTTAACATAAATAAAGACAACATTCAGGTTTTCTGCCACATAAAGTTTCATAATTGTCAAAAGATTTTACTATTATAATATTTTGTGGTATTTTATCATTTTCCCTTCCCAGAATTTTCACAATACATAGTTTTCTGTAGTAATAATATGTTTCTTTCTTCTTTTTACAATGACCATATTCTATAATAACAACCAAATTTGCCTACAGATTCATGGGCCTTGAAACGCCAAGTTTTCTCAGTGAGAAACTGTGGTATTTTGTTACAGTTAAATTACAAGAAAAAAAAAAAAGGTTAAAAAAAAAAAACGAAACAACACATAGTATTATTGTACTTCAGAAAAGGGATATATGTCAAAAGAATGCACAGTGTTTGTTAGATGTCCTCAAATCTATATTTTGCAGGAACTGTTGTTGTTGTCATGGGTGGAGACAAATTGTACAGAGGAAGGAATGCTGTTAGTTGAGAAATTATGGTTTGAATGCATAAACAGAAATGTGCACATAAGCAGAAGGCAAGATGAAGCACTGCTTTTGGTTAAAAAAATGTCTGAGTTCTGCCAAGTAATAATAATTACATTTAAAGCATCTCTGTAGGCTACCAGCTTTGAAGTGTGCAGAAAGAGAAAAGTAATGACTGATAAGTGTTTGTGAGTGTTTAATTTGTAATGGCCAGAATAGATAACTCAGCCCAGTTTGATACTAATTAAGGACTTATTATGCCTCTTTCAGCTAGTTATTCAGTTATACACTAAAATTACACAATTTGACATAGCTTTTTACTACTTGTTTCCTTGAACATAGAAAGTGAACGTCACTGTACCTCAGTAATTTAGGTATCATTATACAATTAGCTGAAGTGCTTGCTTGCATAATTGTAAACCAGCTGTGTCATTTTGAGTTGCATGTTGCACTTGTAACTGATTTGTAACGTAGCCAAGATGAGAGACTGTCTCAGTTCTCTGCTCATCTCATGTTAGCTTTGAAACAAAACTGACTCATAAGAAACAGTAGAATATCATTAGGCCATGTCATTAATCAAATTTACTTAAAGTATCTGAAACATTATTCATCTAGCAGATGGATTTAAATGAATCTATCATAACTTTCAGCTTGTACTTCATACCTTTCTGTTAGCTTGGCTCACCTTTGCATTGACTGACCTGAATTAAACGCAATGATTTGAACAAGAGAATTCTCTTTTTTCTAGTCCTGCTATTACAAGACGACTTTGAATTTGTTTCATTCACCCTTGAAAGTCCAACAACCTACCTGTTGGACCTTGTTCAATCCCATTTTATTTTTCAGGATATAACAAGATTTAAAACTGAACTCCCTACTCATAAATCAGCAGAGCTCTATGGAAGTTAATTGAGTGATATTGATTTATATCATCTGATGAACTGGCCCTCTACTGATAGGAATGCTGGTTCTCAAAGTTTGTGTCCTGTATGCTGTACCTAGTCTGTCTCATGTGGCATTTGATTTCTACAATCACCTCCAGGAAGCCTGGGATTACTTCTTGATTGTGACTCAGACTTAAGCTGTTCCCTGATTGATCCCATTCATCTTGCTTCCAGACATGGAACCACATTCTGAGATGTTTGTGATAAACCTTCCCTGTCAAGGGCAAGTGTACATGACTTGACAGTGTACATGATACATGCAAGCTTTTCTCTTATATCACAGATTGAATAATAGTATTCAGCTATTCAGTTCAATGTGCTGGGGCCCTCACCCATGGAAGTCCCTGTTTTTGCTCCCAGAGCATCTGTTAAACCAAAAGTTATCTCAAATGCAACAGAAACAATAGGTGAAGGTAAAAGCTTTAAGGATCAGCATCACAGAGCTCCTACAAAGACGCGCCTGCAGTAGCAGGCAATCCATGTTTTGGCAACAGTGTTTTGTACTGCTAGGGCTTCGGGGTGAGATTGCATTTTGTTGAAAAACATTTTCCTCACCCTTCCAAATTTAGTGCCAAGTTTTGAGAGCAGAGCTGGCAGATGATTGCATTATGTGAAGGTGATTATGTAATTAAAGAGTTCAAACTTTTGTCAGCTCAGGGCATGTTTTGCACAGTACCCAGATAGAGTGCACAACACATCTGCCACTACATTCCTCGAAAGAAAGGTGTTCTTTACAAATTATACTAGCTACTGCGTCCTTTTGGTTCATGTTAGCTGACTTGTGGACCAATCAAACTTCTCTGGAAATCAAGACACAGAGCCAGCCCAACATAAGCATATCTCATGATAAGCACACTTCTACAGGACACGACTACTTACATGAAGGTATGAAACTTCTATACTTTTAAGTTCCACTACTGAACTAAAAGCAGTAAGAACTACGAACAAAAACAAAACCTGTCTATTTTTAGCTTATTTGTGTTTCTATAATCCCACATAGGGGCATCAGGGGCTGTTAGTCAGCTGAACATGAGTCAGCAGTGTGCCCAGGTGGACAAGAAGGCCAATGGCATCCTGGCTTGTATCAGAAATAGTGTAGTCAGCAGGATTAGAGTAGTTAATTTCTTCTCAGAAAGAGTGGTTAAGCATTGGAACAGGCTACCCAAAGAAGTGATGGCATCACTGTTCCTGGAGGTGCTCAAGAAACATGTAGATGTGGTACTTAGAGACATGGTTTATTGGATATGGTGGTGATGGGTTGATAGCTGGACTTGATATTCTTAGAGGTCTTTCCCAATCTTTATGCTTCTATGATTCTAAGGTACTTGACAATGAGCCAGTGTTGCTTAATATGTCAGAAAACAAAGATTTTTTTTTGTTTCTTACCTTTAATTCTACTTATTTTCTCTTCAGAACTACCTTCCCCTCTCACTTGTCTATATCCTATTTGTAATCATTCCTTCTTTTCCTTTTTTTTTTTTTTTTTTTTTTTTTTTTCCAGTGGGAGAGGACAAAAGCTGCTATATGATAATTCATGGAGGATATTCTCCAAACCATTTTAATTTTGTTTACAATGCTTCTTCTTTCATTCACAAGAGTTATTATTATTGATGTTGCCTTGCCTGAAGGGGTTAAAAAACAAGCTTACTCCTCCTCCACTTGCAACTTCACATAGAATCGTTTATACTTGTTTCTACTATAAACCTGACAATAGCATTTCTTCTATGGCTGGGAGACCTTGACAAATCTCCTGAATATTGTCTGTTTCTACTTTCCCTCTTAGAAATCAAATTAATTACTTGCAGCGTATTCATTCTTCTTGTCTTTGTTTTATCACATCAATAACTTCCCATTTGGATTTCTTTTGACTTCAGAATTACCAGTGGGTGGCTTTGGATTCTCTCCAATATTTAGTGAAGATGAGATATAACGATCCGATCAGTGTTAGAAAAAGAAACTGAGTAAGAAGAAAACAGCAAAATATTGGATTTTCAGAAATAAATGCATCTGGAAAATTAAAGCTTAACTTTGTCACCAGTTTTCTCCTTTGGCTTAGTAGCCAGAGGTAGTAGGTGCTTGCAATTCAATCATTCTTCTCTCCTATAATTCCTTCATAAAATAATAAAAAAAAAAGTTTCTGTCCAATTACTCATTCAGCCAAAAAGCTTGAAAATAATAAAACATTTCTATTATCATCCATCATTCTTAATTTTCTTCATAAAAATAACCGGAAATATTCAACAATATCTTCTTCAATTTTGTCCTAGTATGGAACGAGAGTGGTTTTAACTTTGCAAAGATTTAGCATATTACTTTTAGATATAGCAAAATAAAAGTCAGATGTAGCATAAGTCAAGGGCTCTTTTATTTATCCTTTCCCCTTTCTGAAATCTTTCAAAAGTCAACGGAGAAGAAAAAAAGTCCAGATAAATAGATCTCATCTCTATCCATGTGTACTTTTGATGTCCTTACAGACAGAGTGTTTTTAAAATTTAAAATGAAGCTTTTTAATGTGGTCAGAATATTATGTAACAAAGCCATAAACACATCTGAACACCATGTTTTCTGCTAAAAAGAGAAAGACAAGAAAAAGTGAAATTGGCATCATCAATGCCAACAGAAATACTACATTAACTTTAATGAAGACAGGAATTTTTCCAAAGATTACAACATTGGATTGTGCATTTTAATGTTTGTGATGCCCCAAATAAATTCCAACACTACTGCTTCCCAGAATTTCCAACTTGGTAATTCTGGTGTGTTGTGTTTTAGCAGGCACTTTGTAGTATCCAGGTGCTACAAGAAGGGATTTATTCATCTATTAGGTCCCACTCAGCATTTTGAATCAGCTCTGAAGCAAAATTCCACATTAAGGGATAGTTTTCTATCATGGGAAAATGTGTCTCATGTCCTGAGTATCTGTCATTTTAAATGATCCAGATTATGTTATTCAGCTTACTCTTTCTACTCTCAAATTTTTCTGCCAATGAGGCCAATGAGAACAGAGGGTTCATATGATCATCCAGCTCCTTATAAGACCACAGCCACCAGGCTACTCTTCTCAGAGTCTTTATGTCACTTTAAGAGAAGACCTTCACATTTACTGACTCTCATGTCCCAGCAAGCTATCTGTCTGATCTGTACTGGCAAGAGAGAGAAAGTCAGTACTGGGGAAATAGAAAAAAAGCAGAAGAGATATGGGGGAAGAGGAAAGATACAGAACAGAACTTAAAAGCCAGGTAGAACTTCACATAACACAGAACTCTAAAAAGAGCAGGAAATGTAAATTAGTTCTTAACAACAAAGTTATTGCAAGCATGATGAAAAGAATAAGCCTAAAACTGTAATTCTCACTTCTGAATATACTGTGATAATTTATTACTTATAACTGGATTACCAAATCCTGCAGAAATGACAGGCTCACGGGCAAACCTAGAGCCTTTGAGAAATGTTTAAAGATGCCTGAATTAGATAAAATATGTTTAAAATCTCATGCGGGCAGACCTCTCTCCACTGAACATGGCTACACCTTTAGAAGCGTAGGCATAAATTATTCCAACAAATGTCAGCTGTTGGAAACCATGGGGGATTTTTTTCAGTATCTTTATGAAAAATTAAGTGCCACTTAGCGTAACTGTGTGATCTTGGTTGCTTAACTGACTTCAAGGGATTAACTTCTTTTCAGAGATACTCCCTGGAATTGAGGAAAAGGCAGTCAATAGACTAATGTATGGCACATAACCAGGTTTAGGTTTGAAGTGTGAACTATCTGTGCTCAATGACATTTGAACAGTTTTAACTGTGCAGTTCTGTAGATAAATCAGTCTTGTGGGCTGGTAGCCAGCATGTGAGAAAGAAACTTAATTACCTGAATAGGCTGACTGAAGAAACATAAAACAATGGTATACGTAGGAGTTATAAAATAAAGTATTCTTTACACTGTGGAAGTTTGAAAAGAAATGCAAATAGGATAATCAATGCAGGTCTGAGCATCTTAGGTGCTGTGATTTAGAGAAGAAATAGTGTTCTGAGCACAAAAGACTCCTAGAGGACTTTGGCTCACTTCCTAAAAGCTGACTGATTTCCTGACAGACAAAACCATGCAGAATGATATGTTTATTATTTTGGCTGCAACTATTTTCTTTGCTATTTAAAGTTAAGTATAACTGTGGTTAAAGTGTCTTGGAAAATCTGGGTGTTTTCTTTCAGCAAACAGAGGCCTTGGAGAATGAACTGCAAATCCAGCACACCTAAAAACTTTGGGGGGAACATGCCCATCAGTATTGCCAAGCCCAGGTATCATCTGTAACCCTCAGAATCGTGTGAGCAGTGAAAAGCTGCAGTCAGGGGGCCTATGTCCTGAGAGTTTCTGACTGCTAGAGAGCCTCAGTAACACATGGATGCAATACTTATAAGCATCTGAGCAGTTCTGTGGCATGTCTAAAAATGCCTTTGTTGTTTTCTTAACCACCTCTATCTGTAATTAGCTATTCCTGTAGAGGCAACTGCCTTTACAAAATACATATGTGTATGATTTCAAGTTGGATGTTAAAATAGTAAAAAAAAAAAATCCCAAAGAAGCATTCATTCTCAGCTTGTAAAGCTTTTATGTACTTTGATTTTGTAAGCATATAAGGGAACCCTACAGGCAGTATTTCCTCAGACATTTTAAAGAAAGGTATTGAGCTGATAGGTCACAGAGGACCTTCACTGATTGTGAAGTTCAGATGCAGTCATTTACATTTAGTATTTCTTAAAACTTCCTAAGTGTCCAAACTGGAAATTTATTTCATGTTGAAATTTTGCCAAATTATGTTTTTTATTCCGATACATTGTTCTTGCCAATGTTACCAGCCAGCACACTGCTTACTAGAACTCAACAAGGACTGTTTGCAGCAGGAATTTTATTTTTCCTATTAATGTGTGCAGTATAGCTATTCTATCTATCCAGTATAACATAATATTTTTGTCTTTAATCATTAGAATGAATAGTGTGTTTTTTCTTCATGGCATGCCATAGACACATCACATAGTGCAGCTCATAACTGGCAAATATATATCTACGTTCTCATATAACATGACTATTAATTAAAAGCCTGTATTTAGAGAAAAGGATTTTGGATGTAAATAAAAGTTACCAGAAATCTATTGTTTTTTTTACCTTTAAAAGAACTCACTTTTTTTTTTTTTTTTAAAACTTACATTCATATTCGTCACTGTGATCAACCCCCTATTATAAGTGGGTGAGAAATCAATTTGAAAAATACAGAAATTGTGCACTTTGTACTCTTTCCCTGCAACTACACACAAAAAAAAAATTATCAGGCAATTATTTTTTTCATTAAGAAAGCCTTAAATATTCTTACATTTTTCCACTCAAGATATTATATTCCTTAGCAACATAAATTAGTTTGTTATTGGTTGAACAAGTACAATCTTCCCTGCTTATATATATATCACTTTTTAAAAATTACTTTTCATAATAAAAGAAAAGCGCATTTGACCCTTTCAGGAAAACAAGGACTATGTACTCAATGTTGCATGGCAGTATACAACACACAAAGCAAATGTGAAAGTGGCTTATAAATGAAAAAGGAATTTGATGACTTTCACAGCCTTGTTGCTAAGGCAGTGGATATTCCTTGTAACATTTGTATGCATGCATCCAGACACACACACACAGGCACAAGTACACATATCTCATCTCCTCTGGCAGCATTTCTGGGTCACCTCACTACTCTTACTGATACTAAAGGTAAATTATAAGAATTGGTTTGAAGCAAGGTGTGCTCATCCCAGAGTGAAATAGTTAAGCATGAAGGAATTATGTGCTATGGGACTTGCCACTTACATCATCAGCACTGGAAACCAAGAACTAAATCAGGCTCCTGAATCCTCAAAGCCACCACTACTAATGCATCTGTCTTTTATCATGATGGTCACTATTCTCTGCAGAAGTTATGGAAAGGACAGGTCATCAAGAAGATCAGATTCACTCACAATTGTCCTATGGGGACAACACCCAATTTCAGTGGGAAGCACCAGTTCTCCTAAGTACTTTGCTTCTGTACGGAGGTAATGGCAAAATACCAGAACATTAACTGTGCTCTGACCTTTATGTAGTATACTTCAAAACCAGCCAGCCACTTTCTTTGGAAAGAATATTATCTATTTATGTTGCAGAACACAGAGACTATTATCACCAATAAAATAGCATTATTAGAAAGATTATGAAAGAATAAATGAGGAAGAGAAGTGTTCTCTTAAGAGTCATCTTTTTCCCTAAACCAAGATGGCAGAAGATGGAAGATTTTCTAAGCAAATTGAATTTTATTTTTTTCCTATGAAAATGTTTAACTATCCCAGATTAAAAAAAAAAAGAAAAAATGAAAAAAAAAAAGTAAATTAATTAAAAGACAAAGGAGGAGAAAATGCACCAAGCAGACAAGTAAATAAATAAGCAAGAAATAACACACACATGAGAAAAACCTACACCTATACATTTGGTAGTCATTTATCTTGATGATCTGCTAAGCTGCATGCATTTTATTGTGGTTCTGCCAGTATATCTAAACTCAGATGGCCAGGTGTTTCCCTACTTACAGAGAATGTCCAGTGAGTGTAAAATAGGCACTGACCACCCAAACATTTCACTTTCACTGTTAGTGCTGTACCACAGGTATTGATTAGATTAATGAAGTAAAAAAATACTATCATTATAAAATAAAGTGAATAAAGATGCTAGTACCCCTATTTAGTCAAGTATCTTTCTGCATAACTCAACAAATAACATCCTGATTTTTTGGCAAGTAAGCAGGAAACAATCTATTTTACTATATAGTTCCTTGTTTATTAAAATATGCTATGCCTTGCTTGTTCTGTGCTAACATTCATTTCAGCAACTTTATTTTTGTAAATTGTTCTTATGCAAAGGAAATAGTGTTCAGATCTGTTCTGCATTTGAGAGAGAATTTACACAACAGCTTTAGAAAATCTTCCATTCACCCTAAATGTAATGCAGTGGTCTGAGTGCATACCTCAGGGCTTTTTTTTTTAGCTGTATCTCTTTCAAAATGCATACCTTAAACTCATAATAATTCCTAATTATGTTAAATGTAACAAGACATAACTACTTTCTTTACATCTGTTCACACATACATGCGTCCTCAGTGCAGATTCTACTTCTTGGCTCTTAAATGGGGAACTTATTTCACTTAATCTTTGTTGCTTTTTTTTTTAATACACCACTGTGCCTTCAGTTTTTCATAGCTATGTCCTTTCCTATGATTTTTGAGGCCTATGGTTTTCTTTGGTGGTTTCTAAGATAAATATTCCCTGAGGAAAAAAATCACAAACATCGAAGTGCAGTACAGAAAATGCCAGAAGTTACAGGCATTTCTCTATTTCTGAAACTATCTGTTGGGTTTCCTGCTTATAAAACAAAAGAAGAGCACATGTTCCATTACAGCACTCCATGTGAAATAGGGCAGATCCCAGGGCACGTTTTCCTTAGATTTAAACAAAAGTTCCCATTTTAAAAAATAGATGATTCCTTAAAAGTCTGATGCCCTAGATATGAGTTCTTCACATTATTCTCCATTACTGACAACTTTCTTAAACTTCTCTTGAAACATTACATACATATTTACATACGAAACTTCCGACAAAGTTTGTCCTTTTTATTGCTCTCCATTTGTTTGTCCATTTTATTTCCTTCAGTGCAATCACATTAGAAGTTGAAAGAAGCATGAAAGCCAGTACCATCCAAGCTTTCTGTGCCAGTCATGAGAGCGTTTTAACTCTAACTAGTTTATTCTCTGTTTCTTTAGTGTTCCCAACAGTACCCCACAATAGGAAAGAAAAATGATTTTCTAGTTTACTAGCTATTTCGAAATTAGAGAAATTACACTTGCCCAAAACGAATGTGGAATGCCAACATTCTGAATTGAAAGTTCAAAATAATTGCTGTGGGAAGAACTACAGGAAAAGGATTTCTTTTAAATTTTCATATTTAAGTATGCCTTTAGGTTAATTTAATTACCAGAAGGACTATTCAAAGAAAAATACATAAACATTTGGAAAAGCCAAAACTTTGTTTTGTTAATATTTTATCATATAAAAAGTAATGCTTTATATTAAGCACAGTAATTTTTCCAAATGTGTAAATCATTGTGATTTTTTTTTTTTTTTGTCCTGCTCACATTGTGCAGTTAATACAGTCAGCAAAAGTTCTGTGGCCTATTAATTTTCCAGCTGTCTCCTCGTGCTCCCTTAACCCCCGCACCATGGGCTGCAAAACAAAATCTTAGTTAAAAGTGTGACTGAAGGAAGTAGTGCACTAAAGCACTTAAATATTGGTCAGTCAAATAATTCAGAAATGGTGCAAAGATTTCTGACCAGAAAGGACAACAATGAATTTTAATGCCCCACTATCAAGGTCTTGGCTATCACTGAGTCAATTCTATCTGGGAAGATGAGAAGGGAGAAGCAGCAGCTGAAACAGAAGAGTGATAAAAAATAGTACGAGATAAATCATTTCGGCCATCATCTTCTAGCTATGCAAAACGGTGCCATGGCACACCATAGCCTATCTCAGAATCCAACTAGGCTGGATTTTGGATCTTGCTGCCAGCCCTCTCCCTTCACAGAAAACTGTATGCCTTGTTTGTAGAGCTGGTTCTGTGTTCATTTCTACTCCCTCTGCTTAAGAAATGGAGATTTGTCACTGGGGGGCAGGTAGACAGATAGAAAAAAATAATTTCTTAAAATAATGCAGCTGTTTACTTCCAAGCACCAGACTTGGTGGCCCTATAAACTCAATGCTGTTTATAATTTCATGACGAATGATGCCTGCCTGTGTGGAACATGTCTGCTGAAACTGATGGCTCACTTGCCAGGATTTCAGCTCTCCATTCTCCAGCAAATGTGCTTGGTGCAATATTTCCACCTTTACTTTTTAGTGTACATTTATATTTGATCCCACTTCTGATGGAACTAGATTTCATTGTGAAAGGCAATGGCTTCTATAAAGTGGAAATATTTCTCAACTTGATTAATTATCTGTTCACTCCCAGCCTTTTCTAGATGGTCTGCAGTCTGCAAGATCGTGAACAACTTTGTCTTGCAACTTTAAGTATAAGACAGCTAAGCAGACTGGCTTCCTTCTCTGGCAATTTCAGACCCAAATGCCTACTCTTCTGACACACTTTCTTAATTGTTATGTAGAGGTACAAGCTGACACTAACGAATTACGTCAGGCATGTGAAACTACAAGCTTCAGGACATTGATTACAGTAAATCCAAAATATTTTGCCTTGCCAACCTCTTACAATTAAATCATGATAATGTAAAGAGTAGATTACATCTTCAGTCTTTATCACTTTGTTATTATACAATCTCTCTCTTTTTTTCTTTCTGATGAAAATTTTGCATTAACACAGCAGAGATTGTTACATTTTCTGGACATTTCATGACATTGAAAAGTGGTTTTGTGCTGCAACTTATCACTTTTAGTACGTATATTCATTTGTTCAGACCTATGGATATATACGCTGATTCATAGGAGTTGTGACCCTTAACATATCATAATGATGTCTTCTGTTTTTTCAAAAATGTCAACAGAGCATGTATTCTAATTGTATAGTCTCTAATTAGAGAGGAAATGTATATTTCCATATGATTACATCCTCTGAAACGTCATCAGCTGCTATATACTACCACCTATTTCTATTTCTACTGTTGTTTGACCTCCGGGAGTTATCAGAAATAATAAAGGCATATATTGAGCACAGATCCATAGGAAGTTCTTAAGAGCATGCAGAAGGTTGAAACTGATTCCTCCTGTCTATCAGCAAAAGAAATGGTCTTTTATTAAGCTATATTTCTTCTGAAACACTTATTACTCAGCTCATGCTCTTAAATATTTAGTTATACACAGACAAAAAAAACAAAATCAATCAAACAAACAAAAACCCCTACAATAATATAATGAATTTAAAATAAGAGTGATGGGCACAAGCAAATTGTATCCAAGGCTGGCTCAAATTTTAGATAAAAATAGGACAAGTGCTGCCTTGTTAGTAGAATAATAGGAAGACAGAAATCTAAAGACAATAAGGGAGGACTGATACAAAGATATATATTTATATTTTGCTTCCCTGGACTCTGCTGTTCATATATAGCACTGTACCCATTAATTAATTTAATTAATTAATTAATTAATAATTAAGTTAATATTCTATTATGAATAGAAAATGTCTCAAAAATCTACTGCTAAGAGATTTCCTTTCTTTTCCTTTGCACTTACCAACCTAAGTGGTTTTTTGCATCACAGCCAACTCTTTTCTAATTCCATTACGTTTGTCTTCTGTGAGTTTACCACATTCTATATTCATAGCTTTTACATTTATACTTTTTTTTCAAAAAAAGACCTTATTAGGTTTGTCACAATATTTTGAGTAATAAAAAACAGAGAACTAGAATAGATATCTGTTTCTGATTTATTATTATTATTCTAAAATTCTAGTTCTAAAAGGGTGTATTTATTTTATAGTTTGTAAACTGTACATGAGTAATATATACCTGACCAGAAATCTCATGGTTATTTCTTATTTACTGACGTGAATGAAAATCAAGTGATAGGCAAAGAAAGTGATTTCAAATGTCAAATTTAAAACAGATAGATAAATAAATAAATAAGAAATCTCTAGATGACTTCTTTAATTTTGTCTAATTTTCAAAAAACAAGACTCTTCCAAGTGATGACTAGCTGGTTACAGGTGCAAAGTGAATCCAGGGCTTTAGATGTTTCATGGATTTACATGTATCATAGACAGCATTTTTCTGGTAGTAAGATAGAAAGTGTCAAAATTCAAATGATTTGAATTCTTGAGATAATGAAGGGAATTCTGAAAATCTACTAATTTTCCCTTTACGTTAGTTTTCAGAATGTGTGTCCTTTCCTAACCAAGACCCTATCTTTAATGTTATAGCTTTTTTTTAATTAATATTTTACGTTTGTTTTGGTAATTAATATCATTAATATTAGAAATCAATATCTAGTCATCTCAGTTCTTTCTAACGACGGTAAGTCTCTGCAACATTAAATGTCTAAGCCTTTTCTGAAGGTGAGCTCCAGAATTTAGTTTTAAATTACATGAAATCAGAGTAAGGGTGTCAAAATTTGTTGGTGTCCTCCTTAAACAGAAGGACAGCATTGAGACGGGAGCAGAGTCAGAATAGAAGGCATCTTTCTTTTTGCTTCAAAAAAGACCTTTTCTTCTTTGGCATTGCTGATGTCCTCAAAATAGTGGCCTTCTAACCCACCATGCAAAGGTGCAATTCTTTCACAGCAGAATGACAGTGGAGAAAGTTCACAGGTCACAGTCTCTGATTGCCTGTACTATTTATCAAGAGTGAAAACTGCAAACACCCTGAGGGCAGGGGAAAATAGAAAGTTAGTGTGTATCTCAAAATGCCCAATAGGTGAGTAATAAAAACTAATAGAGGTTACACATTCAGTACCTAATCTTCTCCATACTGTAATTAACTGGAAACCTTTTATTGTCTTGAACAGTGCCAGCACTGGGCCTTGCAGTCTCTAACTAAATCTGTAGTAAAATATTTTCTGTGATCTATCTTCTGTTAAAGGGGTCATACGAATATCATATCTGAACATTTCGCCAGTTGTTTTGTTCAGCTCAGATACTGCGCTAAAAATAAAGGTATAATTTATCTACACCATCAATCTGAAAGTGGAACTGCTGTAGATCACAAAGAGTATTTCAAGGTGGAAGACAACCTCATCATATAAACACACAAGAGGTGATTAGGATCGCACACCAAGGAAAAACAATATCATGGTTTCTATTAAGGATTCTGCATGCTTAACAATGAAACCATGAAAATTTTTTGTTAATTGAAATGTTTATTTGTAAAGAGGACTCACAGAATTTTTTAAGAAATAGCACATGTAAATGCACCCACTGAAAGATTATTCCCTGACAAAATATGTGCTCTTCTGATAGAAGTGCAGGTCCAAAAATGAAAATTTACATCTGACAAAGACTTCTTTTAAACCCAAAGCAAAATATATTCCACAATCTCACTTCCATTAGTGAGATCACCAGCAGATTTTGTAAAGGCTTGTTGTAGGCATATTTATAATGTCCCTTATTCCCTTCCACTGAAAAATATATATCTGCAACACTAGTGAACAATTTTTTAAGTGTGTGACACTTCTGTTCAAAGGAAAATGTCAGTATTGCAAAAGCTTTCCTTAAGATAGGAAACAACATCTTTTTTTACAGTGTTTCTTTTACTTAAAGCCAGGACTAAAATGCTTGTGATCTCTACAGTTGCTTTTAACATTTCACACTTCACAAAATGGGGTGAGAATGTAAACAATCATATCTAAATTAGCATCCTGAACTTACTAGTTTGTATATTCTTTAAGTTTGTTTGGATTTGTTGCTTTGAACTAGAAAGGCATGCTATATAATGAAGAAACCTCTCAAAAATATTCCTTCTGAAGTGATTCCAGTTTAGGGTAAAATGCTGCTCTCCCTCGCTCACAGATATATTAAAATAATCTTTTTTTTCCCAGCTGATCTATAGGTTGAGGGGGCTGTATTTCTGGAAAGCTAAAACAAACACGTATGTTTCCCATAAATCACAAAGTTCACATTGAAACAATATTAAATAATTAATTTCTTACACTAGAAAACATCACAGCTTCCCTATCACCATGGCCCACCTTCCCCATCTCCTCCTGCTATCTGTCCTACGAGACAAGGTTGAAAGAACTAATCAGTAGCCAATCCTCTGTGAACAGCTACAAAAAAATCAGTCTTATCCGCTGTTAATTCTGAAACACAGGCAGGTGGTTGGTCTGGTAATGGCCCTGATCTGCAGCAAGTGCAGGTCAGCATTACTTTACTTGAATACAATTAGACCAACTCACACCATCTAAGAATACACTTTAGGATTTAGTTTAGCTGATTCCAGAGCCAACAAAAAGTAATCCTTGATTCTTAAAACCAAGGTCAACTTAGGCAAGCAGTAAGTTATTGCTTGCTTCTGTTTGTTTATCATTCAGAGTGTTGCTGTTTTATGTTTTATTAAGAAAGGAAAGATAAGTGCATTGGTACATCTTTCAGCCCTTAAAACATTTTATAGGTCTATGTAGACAACCGATGTTATCTTCAAAGGCAATAATAAGAAAATATACTCTGTAAATTGTATTTTATCTTCATGGTATAAAGATTTTAACTTTTTTTTTCTTTTAATAGCTGTAGGGATTCATAAAGCAAGTGTATGAAAAATTAGAATTTCTCCATATTTTTCAAACATTTCACTATGCATGCTACAGGCAAGCTAGAAAAGATAGGTACGACAGTGATTAGGAAAGGATACATTATTGCTACATAATAATGCACAAACAGGTTTTATGTTCTTCTGCATAATACTAGAAGCTCGAATTTATTGAGTCACAGCATTTTATCATTGCTCGACTTTTAAATTAAGGCAGCAATCATTGATTTGTATCAGGAATAAAGAAGTTCCCTTGTCACATTACTTACTGATACATGAGGTATCATACTGATGAAGTAGAGGAGTATGAAATAGGGTCATTAAGAATTATTTGCATGCATGTAAATATATATATATTCATTTTTACTGTTAAGATCTTCAAAGTGACTGTCTTTATCTACTGTTAGCTGCTAAGAAACACAAAAGCATAAACATTCAACAAGTCTGCTCACACAGTTTTTCATTTTGTAGAGTCTAAAGATAAAATGTAAATGCAGTATACCAAGAAGTTAAAAATATATCTATGATAAAGGGATGCAATCATATCTAATACTGCCAGATATCAGAGGAGTTTGAGATAGAAACTACTTTGGTAGCTAAAAATCATTCCATTCTCTAGCTAGTAATAACTAATGACTTACTTCTAAAATTAGTGAATAAATGCCCAGCCAGTAAGTTAGGCAAGTGGGTGAAAGTGGCTGTTGTGTGTGGGTAATTCATTTCCACCTTTTTGTGCTGCAGATTGCGTATGTGAGGAGTCTTGTGGGCTCTATTTGTTCCCATGAAGAAAGCTTGCAGAATCATGTTTTCTGTCTATTTGTGCATTCTTGCTTGTATTTCATGTTTGCTGGGATTCTCATATTCATGAAGAATAATTTGAGAGGTAAATATGCCTAAATGTATTTTCAAAGTAATATATAGCGCAGGAAAGAAAAGGCAGCATAGTCTGATCCTATAATTATAATTTCTCCTCAAAAAAAAAAAAAAAAAAAAAAAAGTAATTGTACAATTGAGTTGTTTGGCTTCCATGTACGTTTTTTTTAGAAACTTTAATCAAGATTCCTGCAAGTGAAATGATTCCCTAGCTATTCCTGTTCCTCAGTTTTATTAAACTAGTTGCTCATTTCTGCAAGCTATTATTGATTAGGACAGATGATTTTAAAAACTGATCATTATTGTATTTCTCTGTTTCATTGGGAAAATTACAGAGAAAGCACAGATTTGCAACAATGATAAATCAGAGACAAATGACAATATAGGAAACATTCCATACTGTGATATTTTGGTATACACTTAGCCAGTCAATTTTATAAATTATAGTACACCAATGCCAAGATATATCTAAATCATAAATATATGTCTCCTAGCAAAACAGAGAGCTCACTAAATGCATGTACACTTGTGTTTAAATAAAAGAAAACAGAGCAACAGCATGTGATTTTGATACTGCATTTGTAAACCTTTAATTTGAGGCTTACTGCTTTAGTTCCAAATAACATGACCATATAGTATTAAATGCCATATAAAATAGACTCAAATTAACTTCTGAGAGTGGCTGAAATACAAGGGCTGCTCCGAAAGTAATGCCTCCAATGTTATTATGTTGGCCCATGACATCAGTGATAAATGTTGGTGGTATGGTAGTAGAAGATGAACCTTCCTGCCAATATTCCATTACATTTTGTTGCCATGTGACAGATGGCAGCAGGAGGGCAGTCTGACAGATTGACATCTGACATGGAAATGAGTACAAAGCAAAGGTGTGTCATTGAATTCCTTTATATGGAAAAAATTGCACCCACTGACATTCATTGACAATTCCTGAACTTTTACGGAAGCCAGTTACTGGATGTGAGCACAGTGAGGCAGTGGGTGGTGTGTTTCAGCAATGGCAACAGCAACAGCAAATTCTTATGCATGCAGCATTCAGGTTCTTGTTCATCACTGGTGAAATGCAATTAATGATGGTGTCTGTGTTTTAAAGTAGTGTTCTGTAGCCAAAAATTTGCTCTACCAAGCAAGGTTATTGTGTTCTTTGTATCCATTGTAGTTTCCATGGAAATAAATAGGAGACATTACTTTTGGAGCAATGTATGTACTTGCGTTGACAAAAGGTGTGTATGAAAAGAAGCAAATGCTTTGAGGATTATTAGCTCTTAACAATTCAAGTTGGCATTGTAGTACATGGTTGCTATCAGTTATTACTTCAATTGTCCATAATTTTTTTTGAATCGCATTCTCATTTCTCTCATACAATGCATTGTGATTCTTTAATTGTGAATTAGCATAATTTAATGAATATTCTGATACTGGATCTTCATAGTGAAACAGTATTAAGTTCTTCTCTGTTATATCTTGCTGGTTTTTTCTTTTACCACATTCTTTATATTATTTTTACTGTTCAAATTAATGAAATTATTATTTTCAGGTTCATTCAATAGTGTCCATGAGTCTGTCATTCAGTTTGAAAAAAAGTTGAAACCACTTGAATAACAGAAGACAAAACATCAAAAACAATATCAACAACAAAAAATATCAAAAACAAAAATATCCAAAACAATTTTATTTACTGTTCAGTTTCCCTTTTATTCAGTCCAGTAAGTTTACCCTACATGGGCAACAGGGCTCAGAGTAACTTAGTTTTCCTTGCTTGGAAAATGATGCGAGATGTGAAATTCCTTAGGCATGACATTTGAAGAACAGATAGGCACTATTTTATACCCGTGTTCTGGATATGTCAGGTAAAATCTTCTTTTGTTCTTTTTGAATGGAATCTAAATTGCCATGGTGTCTGGTCTTGGGTAGTAAGTGAGTTTATGGTAAATATCCCATACACCAATACCACACTGCTGTTTCAAGAAATATCAGGTGATGTATATGTTTATGTGGATAGGAGAATTGTATTACTCCATTTTTAATACAGATTAAACAAGCCCAGTTGGAATAAATATTCTTACTAAACTCAGTTCATGACATGGATTTTCATGGGCAGTTAGGAAAATGTATAGGCAGCAGAGCTTAGAGAAAATAATTGCTATTAGTCTAGGTTTTGCTTATTTTTGCATAATTAAATGCAATTTACTCTATGTTGTAATTGTATATAATACCAGGTTGTAGTAGCGTTTAGTCGACAAGTGATTTGTAGTTACTCTCCATGTGATTCATTCATCTGTCCAGATGATCTATTCATTCGAGATAGGAATCTGATTAAATATAGATTGGAAGTAAACAACCATATCCTATCTTTCAAATAAATTATATGACTCACCTTCCATAACGATGTAAGAACATCTAAAAATGGTAACACTCTGAGGAACTAACACAGTTTGGGTTTGGTACAAAAGATGCAGCTGAATTTTACAGATTTTGATCTTTCGCTAATTATTTTTACTTCCTACTATTTGTAGGCGATACAGTGTGTATAGAAGACTGATCAAATAATTTTATCTATCTTAAGTATGCTAAAGGCATTATATTACACAGAGGAGGGTTGAGTGAATAAAAACATAAGATTTTTTATTTAGAATTTATCTTTATGACAGAAGTAGTTGTCTTGAAAATTTACTTTATTTTTTTAAAAATACATACCTAGTGTGTTAGAAGATAAAGAGCACACATTCTTTCTTTTTCTCCCTGCCACATAGAATTGTACACTTATAGGACTTGACACATTCCTTTTAAAGTCAACATTTTGCATCTGTCAATACATATAATGCCTAAAGCAATGAAGCATAAAAAAAAACCAAAAAAACAAACAAAAAAAAAACAATACAGCTGTAAGAAAAAGGAAGCACAGGCTATTTTTTGGTGGTGGTAGTGGTGATATTTTTTATTTAAGAATATTATAGTTTATAAAGAAATCTCTGAGATGAATGCAGTGTTTATATGTGCATTCTTTAGAGATGATAGTCATTTAAGAGAGGCTTTGTGGTAAACCCTTGTCAAATGGGATGTATAGATTCTAGTAGAAAAGAGAATTACATATTATCACAGTTTGTAGGAAAGTTTTATTTTTAAAGTATGGACTATCTGGTTATGAAAAGAAGATGTCTGGGGAGAGTAATAGTGAAGTGAGGATTTCTTCTTACTCCTACTAAAAAATCAGCAGATGAAATAATCCCCTCTAATCTAACAGAGAAAAATCTAGTTCTGGAAATTTTATTTAAAAGGTATGGATCATGTTTAAGTTTCTGCACAGCTTACTGCATGCTTCTATGTCCTTAAGAAGAAGATAAGTATAATCTTTAAAAAGAAAGAAAGAAAGAAAGAAAGAAAGAAAGAAAGAAAGAAAGAAAGAAAGAAAGAAAGAAAGAAAGAAAGAAAGAAAGAAAGAAAGAAAGAAAGAAAGAAAGAAAGAAAGAAAGAAAGAAAGAAAGAAAGAAAGAAAGAAATTCCATTCATTTTGGAATATTTTACAGCAATTTCTCTAGGTAAGAAAGATATTTCGGCAAATATCATCTATTAGAATTCTTCCAAGACTTACTTTTAGCAGCAGCTTAATAAATTATTTTATGATAGAAACCAAATCAGCATTATACAGTTTTTTTGTTTGTTTGTTTAAATGTAAAGCAGTAATATTTTAGACAAAACAGTTATTCTTTATTTGACAGATTGAGCTCTTGAAGGAGGGAAAAAAAAAGAAAGAAACCGATGGAATGAGAGAGTCATGGGAAGAAACCCCTCTGGGGTTTTCATTCAGATTTTACTTTCCAGAAGCCTTTCTGCTGCTTTAATTATGATGAGCAGATATGAGACAATTTGCACTGTATTCCACATGTTGTTTCCTGCTGACAGACCTCCACCAGAAGTCTGACCACATATCTGATCTTGATTAGATGCTAAAAAGATTTAAAGAGATAGAAGCTGATATGTGAAGCTTAATCTCTTCTTATGTCTTAAGGATTAGCAGGGCTAAGTTTCCAAAAGACACGATAAGGAGACATGTGTGTGCCATAAAGTGTGATGCAGCAAAAACAGATAATTTTGCAAAGAAAAGCAAAAGGTATATAAATAAAAGCTTGTGTACAAATTTGGAGTAATGTTCATATATAAACAGTGTATGCATAAATTCAATTATTTTGTAGAAATAAAGGAGCTGTCTACTTTTAAATGCATTTGATAATGCAGAAAAGTAGAAATCCTACATGTACACAATTTCTAAAAAGCACATACCTAAGGAAAAATGGATAATTATGATCCTTACAATTACTAGAAACTCTCTAAAGAATTGTCTAAAGTTTTAGGATTTTCACAATGTAGGTTACATTTCAAAAAGTTCCTGAGTCAATTGTCCCATTTTCACTGAAATCAATAGCAATCAGTTCTGGCTCCACACAAAATACTCAGTCTTATTAAGCCTGTTTTTCATGGCCATTTTTCATTCGTAGGTGCTTCCTTGTTTATCTATTAGAATCCAGAGTTTGAGCTAAGTGGATAACTTACTCATGAAATGCATGGCAACCTGCCCAAAAAGATTACACATTTCCAGATATATAGCTGACCTTGGATGCTTCCACAGAGAGGGCATCCACAACCTATTCCAGCATCTCACCATCCTCACAGTAAATAATTTCTTTCTAAGATCTAGTCTAAACCTATCCTCTTCTGGTTTAAAATCTTTTCCTCTCATTTTGTCATTACATGCCTCTCATTCTGTCACTACATGCCCCCCCCAGCTTTTCTGTAGGACTCATTCAGGTACTGGAAGACTGCTATAGCGTTCCTCTGGAGCCCTCTTCTCAGGTCTTCTTATGATAAAAGCACTTAAGTTCCATAGTCACAGAAGTATGGCATTAATATGTGCCAAACACCTAAATTTCTGCTTATCAGCATACAGAAGAGTTCCATTAATGACACTTCATAACGCCTCACTCAGCAGATGTTAAATAAGACCAGGATCCATAATCTAGGCACTTCATTTATTCAGATGCTTAGTCCACATGGTGTGCACCAACGATGCTTATCAAATGTGTATGAAATCAGGATTCATAGAAAACCTCTTTTATTTTTTATTTGTTTCCAAAATCATACTGGTTTTTCTAATACATGAGGAAAAGCATGAATTTAACAGCTTGGAGTTTCTCAGTCAAAGATTGTTTTCATCAAAATGAAACCCTAGTTGTTCTGAAGGGGTGTTCAAATGTCAAGCTATTTAATGAGAAAGGGGAAAAAAATCCCCTTTAGAACTTGTTTCTCTAGGAAAATGCAAAAACAAATGTAAAATTAGATTAAATTCATTTTTATGACAAAAGGGAATAGTAGGACTGCAACTATGACAATATAACTAATTTGGGAGATCTAGATTTTCCCCCTTCACCAGTATGGGGAAGGGATTTGCATCTGATTCTCAGAAGGTGTATGCTTAAGTCTTCTCTGAGCAGTAACCTCCATCCCAGCTGCCATTGTACTCCATTGTGATCATATCGAGCAATACAAATGTTCAGCTGTTTCAGTAAAAATGGATAAGATTACTTGGGACAGTCAGGAAACCAGCAAATTCAAGCCTCCTATAGGTTTTGTTCTTCATTTTATTCTTCAGTGGTAAAGTTAGATGTTCACAAGCCCACACCACAAAACACTATTCCCTCATTTATGATAATACAACAGTTCGCCAAAGGCACTATCAACAGAATGACAAAAATATATAGAGATTGAAAACCAAAGAGCCTTTGTAACATGTTGTTCAGAGAACTTTCGACCACATTTAGCCACTGAGGAATGACATACAACTGTAGAACACGTCTATATTTATCTACACCATGTTGCTTGGAGTTACCTAATTAGTGTCAGCTACTGAAGTTCTCAAACTGAAAGTGATGTAGCTCCACCAGTGTGATTTGCACCCTCCATTCTCAGCCCTGTACGTAAGTGAAATGAAGGAGTGAAAACATGATACTTCTGTAGCAAAAATGCTAAGTCATGGCAGTCACTGAAACAGTGATTGAGCACCTGGTAGGAAGGCAGGGCCAAACCAGGGGAACTCAGATGTATGAAATACACCTGAGTGACCAGAAGGGGTAGGGTTAGGGGTTCATCTTTTTCTAGACCTCATTGAAGGGTTGGCAGTGGAGGCAAGGGAGATCTCTGTCTGCCTGCTGGAGGCATTCTAAAGGTAAGCAGTTTTTTTTCCTTTTTTTCTGTGTCTATGGTTGCTGCATTTGGTCTTGTTCTCTTCTATTGCAGCCGAGGGTTGTGCTGCTTCACTATTACTGCTGTACGTTCCATCACGTATAGCATTACACTTCTGTTGGTCAAATTCCTTCTGTGATAACTTGGAATAAAGTTGTACGTCTTCCTGCTGGATTACATCTTAACCTGGCTGTATGCAGCATTGTTTGCAAGATCATGTTAAGTGAGACATCTTTGATCTAGCACTGTATGGTGTGGTGTTGAAACATCCTACTGTAAATCAGCAGAGAGGGGAGCAGGAATTAGTAGAAATATCACTTCTGTTGTTTGGGATTGTGATGCACAATAGGGCTTTTCAGTGTCAAGGATCATAGTAAGCAAAATTAAATATTCAATGGATTTCAATGCAGGCAGTGGTATGAGATCTGTGTATGTGGGATTGATAGTCACAGGTCCGAATATTCAATTCGTACAAGTGGATATCAGTGGGTAGCAATAATTTGGAGCTGCTCTGATTTATATTTGCAATGATTTTTTTTCCATTTTTTTTTTAATCCTTATTATTCTTTTTCCTTTTATCTTTGTTTTTAACATCTTTAGACTATCTGCTCAACCCTCTCTTTAGCTTTCCTCCCATGTTAAGGCATTATATGCTGTTGCAGATTGTGAATTAACTGAAAATTTAAACCTTGAAAGATAATGATCTCATTATGCAAGACTTTGTTTAGGTCTCATCTAAGATCATCAGGAGCAGAATGTATTAAATTGGAAAAAAACTTAATGAGGAGATGGTTAATGATATACATCTATATGAAATGTTGGGGGGGGAAGTAAAGATGTGCACCAAGAATAAACTCATTGCTCCATTCAAATATAAAATGTATGCTTAAGCTAAAATGAACACAAACATGAAAAGAGAAGGAAAAGGAAAGGGATTTAATTTTCTTGAGACAGAAAGATCTGTCTGAAAATTTTGCATGTAGCACTTACTGTGTGTGTTCAAAAATGTAAAACCATAGTGTCAATTCATCCTTGCATTAAACAGGAAAATGTTGGAATGTGGGAAAGGCAAGCTTAGCACAAAACATTCATCAGCTACAAACTCAACACAACTTAATGTAGTATTGCTGCTCAAAGGAAAATTTTAAAATAATTTCTGCAGTTTCTAATAAGTTTGTAATAGTATTATCACCTTGAAGCTGTCTTTTCCTGCTAACTGGAAGATACACCATTATAGCTGTATTAAAATGCTGGTGTGTGAAATAATAATCCAGAATATTGTCTCAAAGCATTTGTTGGGACATATTTTCATTCTGTAGTATTATATGTTCAGGGCACAGTTCTTGACAGGGACAAATAGAAGATTGCATTTTGATGGCTGAAGATAGCTACAAAAGCAAAAGATAAAAATTTGCAAAGCCTTTTTCTTCAAGATGTCACAGTGCTTTGTAGTGGAAAAGATCAGCTTTTAAAAAAGATGCAGAAGAGTGTGAGTATTCATACAATATAACCTTTACAGGAGAGCAGAGCAATAGCAGTGAATTTGAAGACTTAAAAAATAACTAAGGAAAGGATGAAGAAAACCATTTATCTATGTTGTGCCCTAGAGAAAGCAGCAGATGAAAAAGATTATATCTGTCATTTTACCCTGAGTAGCAATTAACCAGCTGTTAGTCCCCACACCCTTACTTACAGGTTAACCACACTTAGAAGAGGTCCTGGACTTCTTGTTTTTGATAACTTCTTGTGTAGTCAATGTTTCTATGAAGTACAGACTTTTGTTCTAGGATTGCTTTTCTTATTTAACTACACTTCTATCCAATTCTTAGAAAACTCTCATTTTTTTTCTAGAATGGAAAAGTTTTGGAAATAAAAGCTTATACATTTACATCATTATACACTTTATTTACTGTAAAGAATTTCACCAGTGTTCATTTTTTGAATGTAAATAAGTATACAAATTTTATCTCTATATTTTAATATATGTACATGGAGATATGTGTATAGAGGTATATAATGCATACGGTATTTCTCACCGACACATATCTACCAAAAGATATTAAATGTGACAGATCAGCTAATTCATTGTATTGCTCATAGTGAAAAGTAGCATCACTTCATTACAGCAGAGGAATTGTAGAACTATGGTTGAAAATAAAGGTTAAAGACTGAGCTAGCTATTTTGAAGAGGGACAAATATCTCTTGGGCAAGTATTCACTCGAGCACTCAACCAAGCATGGAAGAACCTGACCCATGCAGCTTTCTCAGCCCTCAGCTTTGGAGAATGAGACCCATTAGGATCTCTACAGATGTTTTTTAAGCAACTCAGGTTAAAGATCATCTCCAGTCTTCTTACAACTCTCCAATTTTCTTACAGTTCTGTGTTTTCTCTCTTCAGATTTCCCCAGCCATTTATGCATACAGGCAGTAGGATCCCACCCAGAACTTTGCAACGTTTTGTAGAGACATACGCTGTCTCTGAAGTGCTGCTGCCAATATTGATCCTTTGCTTACTCGCTATAGTTCAACCTAGAGCACATAAAACAACAACAATAAAACAAACAAACAAAAAAGCCAGTCTCAAGGGAAATACAGACTAAAAAAAACTCCATTAAAAAAAATCCCTAATGTGAAGACAGATTGTCCCATACTGTTTAGAAATTTGAGCCTAGAATGCACACTAAAAGAGCTAAAACTAGAAAAAGAAAATTATATATAAATAGAAGCAAACATTAAAAATGTTTAACCAACGTTCTATAAACCAGATGAGACCAAGAAATTGTAAACTGTTCATTTTATATACTTGAACTACAAAGCAAAGGGCAAATTATCTGTATGTCATGCTTCTTGGAAACATTTCATTTTACTGCCACTGGGAATAAAAACCTTGCCTTCGAGATATCTATGAAAGCAATTTGAAAGGGTTCGGACTTATTTGTTGTTGTTGTTGTTGTTGTTTTTGGTTGTTGTTGTTTTTCCTTCTCAATGATATCTCTTTAGTAGCAGGCAGGATTTTGCCATTTGTTTTCAGTTTGTACAATGCCATACTGTGCCTAAGTAACTTAGAGGGTGAAAATCAACCTGATGCAACTTCAGTTCCTTCTGGAAAATACAGCTATATTTTCCTTAGCAAGCTGGTATTCAGAGGTGGGATATAACACCTGAAATACAGCATTTTAAGAATCAGAGAGATATGTCACCCTTGGGGTACAATGATGCTGAGAAATACAGAAGCCACAGCCCCTCACAGAGGAACAAAGTTTAAATAAAGATAGCACAAACCCAGCAATTCTGTGTCATGCCAAACTGAAAAAAATCAAGCAAACATGAATGGGTCTTGCTTTACCTTGCAGCCCTACGAACTACATCAAGTAAACACACTTCAAACAACAATAACATTAGTGTACTTTTCTAAATACTAAGCATATATGTCCTTCAGAGAGAGGCATAAAAACAACGAGCATGTTTTTGCTCCCAGTAACTTTTTTTTTCCTGTCTATATATATTCTTTACAGTTGAAGTCTCAGATTCAAAACTAAAATTCAGTTAAGGAGAAGTAACTAGTAAAATTTCTATAAGAATTATAATATTCTAGTTAGGCCCTCGAATACAGGCATAGAGGGCAACCCCAGAAAGTAAACCTGGAAATACAATTACAGAAACAAAAATAACAGAAGGTAAATGTTTCATCTTAAAACAACTGTGTAAGCAATAAATTACAAATAGTTGTGTTTTTTTCACAGCAAAGAATGTGTCCAGTGAATGTATTTGCTTCTCTTATCCAATAATCGATCTGAGTTGCTGCAATTGTAACCCGCATTTGTAGGTACAGTGTATGGATCTGCAGTCTGAGAACTGTTGGCATAAGCAGCATAGTTTTTGCAAGGCTGCTGGGTCAGTCTCCCAACCAGTAGTCACTAAGTTCGCATGGTACTTTTGTCTCACTGGATGAGCTGAAATTTTTTAGACAGGAGGATAATGAATAAAAAATGACAGGCAAAAATTCTGATTTCTATTAGCTATTTTGAATGTGAAAATCAAATCTGTTTGAACTAATTTACATTTTGAAGACTTAATAAGTTGCACAGATTTCAATTACATCTTTTCTCCCTGAGGAGGAAGAATTTGACTTTGGGAAATATTTGACAAAGAATAGACTTTGGGAAATATTTATTCCTATTTAGGATTAATCTATGGTTAGAAATACTTCAGATATTATTATTTGTGCAAGAAAAGCATGACTAATATTCATTTTTCTCTTCAGAAATCCTATATTTGGCAGAATCATGTTCTGGAGATACCGTAAAGCCTGCGCTATTCAGTGCCACTTTTCACTTTTAAAGATCTTTATTCTGATTAAACATTGTATTAACAACCAAATGCAGACAGGTTTTCCCACTTTCAATCATACAAATTCAGCAATTCAGTGGCTATATGCACATTAATTTACCTAGAAGTTAATGGAATTTGCCCACAGAGTTTCAATTCATACTCACACTCACAGAGCTATGCTGAAACTCCATTCACATTCCATATATTCTTGCCGGATGAAAAAAATAGCTGCACATGCATGTGATTGCCTCTCTGGATCCCTTTCAAAGCCTTCTTTAGGAATCTGAATACGCCCTTCTGTGGGAAAAAAAAAACTGCAGAAACAAAAAAGGAATGAAAACTCTTTAAGACGGTCCTTCCTCCCAGAAGTTTCTCAGAACTCAATTGAGGGCTTCAGATACAAGTGATCCTAAAAGAGCAGGAAGGATCAAAGCCCCCAGCATCAAAACATTTTGGTTTCACCTTTCACTGCACCTCCTACTTACCACCATTGGTGTAGAAACAGTTAAGCAGGGAGAGGGAGGAGATGCAGCTCTGGGAAATATGTTCAAATGGGAATTCCACTGTAAAGAGAGCCTGGCAGAAAGGTTATCTAAGTAGTGCTATTTTTCTGCTTTGATCCCTGCTGGGAAAATGTACACCTTTCACTCTCTTAATGTCTGCCATTCCGGAGAAATTGCAGAGTAGAGAGAGCTCCAAAAGAGTTGTGTGAGATATACGTACATATGCACAAACACTCAAACATACTGAGAGCATAGATCAGCAGACATTTATAGTGATTCATTCACTGTGAAATCATACTCTGCAAAATCAATGGGTTACTGCTGTGTAACCAAAGGTAAAATTTCATTCATCATGGACGATTCATTTCTATTGTGTTCGAAGGGATTTTGTCAAAGAGTAATTGAAAAAAGTGAATGTACATTATGTGTGAATAACACCGCATATATCACGGCACTTTATGTACAATGAAAGATTTGAAATGCATTTGGTAGTGCCATTAACATTTTCATTAAAAAGAAGGAGGTTTGTGTTATGCTTCACTTTATACCTAGATCAAAGAAGCTTGTGATGTGCCTTATGATTCTAAATAAGATTGTCTGTCCCCAAGGTTTTCAGATATTGCAAAGGAATTGCATCAATATACATCAATTGCTGTATAGATGTATCGTATAATAAATGGGTCTTGGTATATTAGGCTTTATAAATTACACCTGCTCATGTTTTACTGATTTGTGAGAGTGTCTATATTGACTTACAAATGATGCTTAGGGAAGCGCATAGATGTGCTACCTGCTTATGAGCCAAATTACTGAAAAGCCCATGGAAGAGGAATGCTTCTCAAACCCTAGGTAGTGTAAATAACTAAGAGGTCAGACACAACATGCTTTAGCCTCTCTCTTGATCCTTGAAATGTAGGTGTCTGATTTTTTCCACTTGTAAGGCAAGATGAAGAAAACAAACAACTGTTCATACATTGTTATTAATTATTTACAGTACAGTAACTATCCCACATTTGTATGAGCTAAATCTATTCAATGTGCAATTAATTAGACATGAGGATCAAAGCTACTTGTTCCTTTTGATGATTTTTTTAATAATGTATTTTTAAATATTCTGTCTTTATATGCCAGCAAAGAATAATAGAATGGCATGTGACATGTGACCATAAATGTTCATGATGAGTTAATGCAACACATGCAAATGTTGAAGCTCAATAAGAAAACTTACACTGATTTATTCCATATGAATCCTAGAGAAAAATATGCTAAAGAAGGCAACTCAGAAGAACATATATTTCTTTCTATGAACTTCATTCATGGGTTAGGATTGTCAAAGCCTGGGTTAGGACTGTCAAAGCCATGTGAAAAATATGAGTGCTCTAAATGAACATTAAATAACAATTGAATATTCGAGTAATCTCTGGGGTTGGTTTTGTTTTGCTTTTGTTGTTTGTTTTTTTTTTCCAGGGGACTTTTGACACCACAGAATTATTGCTGTTCTATCTTTTTAATATCAAGAAAAGAACATTTTTGTGCAAGTGTTTCTCATTATGTGCTTCGAATATGATTATAGAAAGTCCCTTCATTAGAAAGCAAGCTCTTGCTTTCTGGGTCTGGGGCTGTGCTGGAGGGGGTTGCAGATGATCCTGGAGATATGTCTTTTAAAAATGTATCTATTTCCACTAGTGTTATTGAAACAAGAGTGTAGGAATGGTAATAAGGGGTTCATCTAGCCCAGTGTCCTGTGTTTTAACAGCAAACTATAGTGGTGCTTAGAAAAAAATATCAATATAAGGTAACAGCCAAACAGCTGGGTCCTGAAGGTTGTGATCAACTGAAGTCCAGCTGGAGGCAAGTCATTTTGTACATCAAGAGCTGATACTGAGGCACTGCTGTTTAATGTGTTCACGAATAATCTGGGCACTCCTCATGGGAGGAAAGGCTGAGAGGACTCTTCAGCCTAGAGAAGGGAAGGCTCAGTGGGGATTTTACCAGTGTGTATTACTATTTCATGGGAGGAAATGAAGACTCTTCTCAGTGGTGACCAGTGACAGAACAAGAGCCAATGGGCACACAATGAAACACAATAAATTCTCTCAAGCTATTATTACAATGCAACAGCACATCACCTTCTTAAATGACATTTGAGATTAAAAATAGAACAAAACAACAACAACAAAAAAACTTGATTCAAAGTCATGTGTCAGTTCCACTCTTGCAGAGTAGCTACCAAGAGTACATAGAGTCACCACAGTTTCCACTGTTTGGGTTCAGGTAGAGCACCAGCTGTAACAGCTAAAGAGAGCATAGCAACATGCAGTTAATTCTGATGCTGTCTCGCATAAAATTTTAATTATTTTTGTTCTGACTTCATTAACCTACTTTTTATACGTCAGTATTTTACAACTAATAATTTAAAATACGGCCCTCAGGTACTCTGTGATCTTGGCATCTAGAAATTGAAGTAATTTAAAAATGGGACTTGAGAATGTTAATAAAAGGTCTCCTTTGTGTTGCTCTTCCTTGGGTATGAAATGAACGTATTAAAACCTTCTAACCACAGAAACTCAATGAAGGTCTGAAGTAAGCAGTGTTTATATAGTAAAGCAAGATTACATAGACTCCTAGCACTGTATTTTGAGACAGATCTGTGATACGATTCATATGACTCTTCTACACTAAAATGACTTAATTAGAGGTATAGTTTTGCTACATCTTTTACTTTTCTCTTTTAAAATAAATAAAGCTCAAATACTCAATAGTGTCAATGGCACACCACTGGAATGTATTTACTTTAACTAATTAGCCAACAAATTTAAAAGTTCATTTTTTAATTTTTGTTCTGTATGTTCAGATAAAGAAAATGCTCCAAATGTGAGCTTTGCTTACACAGTTAACTTTTTTTTATTCTACATGATCCCTAAAAGTATTCAAGAGTCTTACACTGTGCTTACAGTACATTCATGCAGATTCTAATAACAGCAATGAAGAAGTGAATTTCATGGCCATGGATGTAGAAAGAACAACACCATGAGAGAGAATGAAATAATCCAACTGGAACTGGACATCTCATTCACTTTTAGGATCTTCTTGTTCCTACTTGTCATAGCCAAAAAACTCAATTTGATGAAGTAGATGGAATACATCAACCCAGATGTGATTAAAAAGACCAAATAAAATCTACTTACACAGAGGAAAATATCAGTTCTATAAGCCAAGACAGACAACGAGGCTAACCAGTTAATCCACAACAATAACTCCTTTTGGGACCACCGTCTGTCACAGTTATGGTAATTTAACAATAACATTTGTGTTTTGAAATTGGTTTCAAAACATCCCTCATCAGCACTCTGTTTCCTTCCAGTTAATTCATCTGTCGTAAGTCTTTTCTACACCTGGGTGGCAGAGATCATTGAAATCACGGGGAGACCATTTTTAGCACTTCAGGATATAGATAATTTTCAAGTTCTATTTAGCATTACTTTTCCAGTCATTCTCATATTACTATCTGGAAACAGACATTACAGCAGAACTCACGGAAAGTTATTTCAAGGAGCAGCCAACCCTGAAATTCTTCATGTGAGCAGTTTAAGGACATAAACTGTTCAATTTTAAAAATATCTAGTAAACATTGATTTATCTCAGAATCTCTGGCCTGCAGTGTCAGCCTCTCCCTTAAATGTTTTAAAAGTAACTGGTTACAATCCTTCTGAGCCAATATCAAAAGTCTCTGGTGTCAGTGTTGTGACAACAGTTAGGCTACTGACAGTCCTTAGTCTTTAGTGTTATTCCTTATCTTAGTCCTCTCTAGCTGAACGGCACCATCTCACTGCTAAGTATTTCTTGCCAAAAGTTTCTAACTGTTGCTTACACAACACTAAGACACATACGCACTAAGGAGACTTTGGAGCAGGATTTTCTGTAGTTTCTGTAGGGGGAGAAAAAAAAAAGTGTTTTTTTTTTTTTTTTTTTTTAAAAAAAAAAAGCACCTTCATTCCTGACACATCCCTTGTAAAAGCATGAGGGGTGTGGGAGAGTATACCTGTATGTGTCTTTCTATTATTGCTCCAATTTCAGAACATATACTAACTAGTGAAAGGGTCACCATGGTATTAAGAAGCCAAACAGAATGTTTACTTAATAGCAGAATAAAGTGCATACACAAATAAACCATGGATGTCATGCTTAGAATAGACCATATTACCCAGTCTAGCTTGAAGAAATATTTCAGGAATTTAACCAAAGGGAAAAAACAGTTATAAAAAGATCAGTCATTGGCTATGTTCCATTGTAATAACTGCCTGTTTCACAACTGAAAATCTGAAAGATGTCTTCCTAGTGAATAAATTCTGAGAAAGATTTCTTTGGGATTGCAGGTAATGTATTTTTTTCCCCCAAATTTGTTTTAATTAAAAAAGATAGTCTGTACTTTTCTACAGAATTGTAAACATTTTTTGAGCATAAATTTTGCTAGGGGTCCAGTTCTGGAACTGTTGCTTATGGAAGCGGTTTTCTTCAGTGGTAGTTACAGAATTTCTCCTTAGATTTAACTAGGTATATTATAAAATAAATAAATAAACATTACATGTAGTAATCTATGAATAGACTGACAAAATGAAGCCCTTGATCTACAGAGCACACGTGGAGGCAAAGCAGTACAGGCTTCATTCTATTGCTATTATGCACATACTATCTGCCTTTTCATGCAGATAAAATGTTAGTCTAATGGCAAAGTCTCTAGAAGTACCTATTTTTCTCTTCTGAAATTTTAAATGGGTATTGTGTTGTTTCTGCATCCTAAATGCAAATCTATGCAGAAGTAGATTAATCCACAAACAAATTTCACACAGCCAGCAAGGAGTAGAAGGTAACCTCATTTAGCCTCCACTGAAATGGGTCAACTTCAAGCCAGTGACCTGGCAGTGAAAAATCCATTCTCATTCCCTTGAGCATCCATCATCTCAGATAGCCTTTTTACTCTGCAATTATTTATTTCCACTAAACTCAAATGTCCCCAGTGATGCTTGGTAAGATACAGGCAATTTAACTTTTATTTTTGATATTTCATCAAAATACAGAAAACTCTTTCATGATCAGAGCTTTTATTCTTCTGTGCAGTGAACTTTGCAATTAGAACACAATTGTAGAAAACACGAGAGAGGAAATACAGTCCATTTTGTGTAAAGATATGCAAGAAGAACGCTTTAATCTGAACTGAAGGTAGCAGTCAATATTGACACATATTTAAATAAGGACAAGATCTTCACAGCACATTTTAAGAATACTCTGCAGTTACCAGGATGCAATCAAGAAGTGCTCTTATAGCCGCTGTAACTTATTTATGGAGGATCATTTTCCAATAACCCCACATGACTGAAAACATCCATTTTCATCAGAAAGTCCAGGTGAACTATATCAAAATAATTTTTATAAGTACTGTCATTTATGCAGTAACATAATTTCACAGTCCTTGTCATCAAGCAGCCTAAGCAGTTAGTTTAACAGTATCTTGGACTGTCTAAATGAAATAAAATGAGAAGGCTTGTATACAGTAATACATAAAGTTTATATAACGTAGTTTCTGTGTGTCCCCCCCCCCCCCCCCCCCCCCCCGCCCAGTAATGAAATACAGAGATAACAGGAATATTTCAAGTACTTGAGTTAAAAACTTAGCTCCTGCCAGCTCAAATGTAGTTACTTATTGTATATACAAAGTTAGTCCATTCCTGTGAAAGCAATGAGTCTATTCCAACATGCATTTTCCTTCCATTTTGTAAATGATTATGCAAGAGTTATAGCAGTCACTTCATGAGACACAAACAATTGATTTTAATTCCCTGACATATCTCAGTTCTGACAGGGGTGATAAATTCTTGCATTTATTTTATCTGATTTTCTTTGCATTGTAAATTAAAAAAATGCTAGTGTGAAAATGTTTCTATCTGAATACATCCTTTCCTCAACATTGTTTCATTTGAATAGTGTCTTAATGATTTCAAATATAAACAGGCAGTGATGGGCTTTACAGCAGAGAAATGGTTAAAAAACCTGGATGTGCTGGACTTACAGAAGGAAAGTTTCAAAACCAAAGCCTCTTGAAAAAGACCTCCTATTTATACTGAGGAAACATTAGGTAAGATATTCTGCTGATGCTGTGTAGATTTTCAGTAAAAGTTCAAATGAAGGTTCAGTGAATTGCCCCATTCCCGGACACATAAGATAGTGGCTGTAGTAGGAGAGAAGGCTGAACAGAGAGAAAAGTCAGTAATTTGAGAGCAAAGAAGTTATCATCAAAGCCGGCTATGATTTCTATTACTGTCATGAGATGGTAAGTACATAGAAAAGTAGTGAGACAGACAGCATTAATAGATTTATTCTTAAAACCTGATAAAAAAGAGGAGAATGAGATAGACAATACAAATAAAATGTCTGCCAAGAAAAGGCAGGATTACATATGATTTTTCTTCAAAGTTATTTCACGTGATATATTACCTTTGAAACACGAAACAAAATTTAAGTCAATGTTTTCCCTCAGTTCTTCTCTCTTACTAGACTGCTCTCAAAGTAACTGAAATACATTTTCCCATGGATATTAATTAATCAGTTTGTGTTGGATAAAATACATGCTGATATATTATTTATTTTGATCTTCAGGCAGCACATGGATTTATTCAGAATACCGGAAATGGCTTGGTAGGGTTTTTGACTCAGCAGCCTTGAACAATGTATCTGTAGTTTTATTCATAGGGATATCTAGATACATTGACCAATCAAAGAAATCTGCAAAAATTGCTTGGTACAGCAGTAAGTTTGAACATCTTAACTGAATGTTATTCCCGTAACTACTATAGTACATTTCTGAAAGTAAACACATTTCCTTCTTTCTTTTTTATTCACCATCTATTGAACTCAACCCTATCCACCTCCCTAATCTACTTTTTCTTTCCTCTTCCTCTCTCCAAGTAAGAGCTTGACTGATGCGTCCTTCCATTCATTTTGAACTAGAGTAAATTTTTCTGAAGTTAAAGAAACTGGTTTGTAGTTGAGCATAGGCGGCATACAAGTTTTATTGCATAGCTTGTTTCTGAGACACTAGCTTTATAAAAAACGTCAATATAAAATAATATAATAGTAGAGTTTTATTTTAAGGGCAATTTATGCCTGAAGGCATGCTTTGTAATTTACTGTAGGTGAACATAAGATGATATTGCAATTACAAATAGAAAAGGACTTAATATATGTCTTGTGACTGACACTTCTATACATGTTTGTGTTGTGAAAATGGGATATATTGATTCTTACTTAGATATTATTTTGATATTTTATTTTAAGGAATTGACCTTGATGTGATCCCAGTTATGTGAATATGCTGAATTCTTCAGTATATTCATTGTGTTACAATATTGGTCTCAATGAACACTTCCACAGTGTTCATTATCTGAGTAATTTACATAGTAAAGACCCTATCTGGTGTGCCATAACTCTACTAAAAATAGTATCAAATATTAAAGATAATATAAAGACTGAAACTTAAATATAAGGCACAATTGTTATAGAATATGGTGTGATAGATTCATCTTAGATGTTCGTTAAGTTTTTAATGATTTAATTCAAAAATATGAAATGATGCTGGAAAATGCAACTTTGGAAGAAAAAAAAAATTGTTGAACATATGTATTAACCTTTTTACTTTAAAGTTTGGATTTAGTAACACAACTTTGTTCATATTCCAGGAAAGAAATGAAGAAATACCAAAGCTCTGTGACAAGGATGGTGATGGAAACCCAGATCAGGTAGAGTACCAAGTGGAACAATGTGGGACAATGAGCTTCCAAAATGGATAATAAATTTCTTTCAAGTGTACAACACTTGTTTGGCAATCAATCCCAATACTATTAAAATGAGATCAAATCATCAGTAAAAAACAGGAATCTTCACAGTGATGAAATCCGAGGGCTCAGAGCCCAGAGTAAAAGAGATATACATACTTATACACACAAAGGACTAAATATTGATGAGTTCTACAGGTGAGCACCAGGTTCTCAATTCAATATTTTTGAAAGTCCTAAGCTTAATTATTAGTCTAGATTAATAGTAGCAGAAGGACTGGATATAATATTTCATACTACTGAATGAAACAACAGGCCTTAGTGATAGTGGAAGACAGCTTCCTGGAAAGCAGCTATCAGCTTTACAAAATCCTGAAGCCATCTAGGTTTTTACCTACTTGGATTTGCAAATTCCTGAACCAGGACATAACCAGAGATTAATTAAAGATGGGGAAGTAAGTCATACATGAGGCTTACAACACTGTAGACACCAGCTCAATCAAAATCTCTTTTGGCTCTATAGCAAATTGAATTCAATTAGGTTCTAGAATTATATGCTACATACATGTTAGTGCTGTAGATTTATAAGCAGTGACTCTGAAAGTAATGTTTATGAAAGGACGAGTGACCACAATAAAAGGAGCAGAAGCTTTTCCTTCTATTTTATGACCTGAAGAATTTTATAGTAATTCAAAGTACTATAGTCTAGCATTAATAATTCTAGACTAAATTAAAACTGGGCTACCATTCTGTGTTGTGTTCTGCGAACACTAAGGAAGTCCATGAATTATGCAATGATCAGCCTTATTCTTGGTGTGTATTAGTAGCAAGGACGCTAAGGCTATTTTTGTCTACATTTCTTCAGATCTTGGCTTCAGTCAGAATAGAGTTAACTTTCTTCCTAGTAGGTGGTATGGTGTTGTGTTTTGGATTTAGGATGAGAATAATAATAACATACCCATATTGTAGTTGCCTTAGAGCAGTGTTTGCACAGAGCTAAGGACTTTTCATCTTCTCACGCTGTCTGCCAGTAAGATCTGGGAGCACGCAAAGAGCTGGGAGGGGACAGAGCCATGACAGTTGATCCAGACTGGCAAAGGGACAGCCCATTCCATATGATGTCATGATGAACTATAAACTGGGGGATCCGGCCCAGGAGAGCAGCCTCTGCTTGGGGAGTGGTTGAGCATTTGTCAGAAGGTGGTGAGCAGTTGTGTTGTGCATCACTTGCTCTGTTCATTCTTTTGGTTGTTACTGTTTTCCCATTTGTTTATTTTTATTTCTTCTTTTTTATTCATATTAAGCTGTCCTTTTTTCAGCCCACGAGTTCTTTCACTTTTCAGATTTCTCCCCCACCCCACTGCTATGAGTGGGGAGTAAACATCTGTGTGGTTCTTAGCTGCCTGCTGAGTTAAACCACAACAAACATCAGCTCTTCTTTCACTTCATTCAGACCTATGCAATACTAACAATCTCTTAAAACTTTAATTCAGTGAATTTCACCCAGCTTTGGGAATAATGGAACCCGAAGGACTAATTCCAGCTACTCAAAACCCAGGAAATTTTGTTGCCTATTTATAACCATCTTTTAGCACAATGATATATTAACATCTTCTGGACTCCAACATTTTTTGTTCTGAAATCCAAAGTTTCAGTTTGTTTTTTTTTTTTAATTTACAGCTAATGATACAGCTCAAGAAAACAGGGGGTTTTATACTCAAAGGAGAGCAGATTTCATTCACCTCTTTTTGTTCACTAGAGAGAGACTCCCCAGCATCCTTCTTCCTTCAACACTATGAAAATTTAAATCAACTGGGCAGTAATCTCTTTATTTTTCATTTTTTCCTAGACCAGCCTTTTTCCCATTCTTTTGCCTCCTAGAAAATACTGCATTCACGTAGACACTTGACCCTTTTTTTTTAATACAAAGCTCACACTTAGTCTTGAATAGATTTGAATTATCAATGCCTAAATATAGAAAATGTATATGAGGACACCCAAATACATTCCATCTTTGGGAACACTGAAGATAAGTGGGGTGCTTCAGTTTGATTTTCCACACACCAGCACAAGCCATTCCACTAATTTATCTCTAAATCTCAAATCAAAATACCAGGATTGTCCATAACCTTGTAGCTGGTTTCATTCCAGTTCACCAGTAGAGCACAAAGAAAAGTAAACACCATGAAAGCAAACTTCGCTTAAGGTGTGTTTTTGATAATTTATTATGTGGATTTAAAACAGAGTCTATTTGACTAGCTCTTAGCCTGAGACAGGTTGGTGAAGAAAAGTGTCATGTGGAAATGGGTCTCATTTCTGAAGGGAAGCAAAAATGCTTCTCAAAACTTGACATACACAGAGGCAAATCATAGGGTCAAAATGCTGTAAATATGAGGGTGCCTGGCTTACTTTTATTTAGGGAATATACTTATTATTCTTGCTACTTTAATAATAGTGATAATAATATGCATCTTTTCCAGATCAGCTTTCTCTGACTGTTAAAAAGCTCAAAAAACAGCCATTCAAGTATTTGGTTGTCCTGCCTGCAGCCCTCACTGAAAAACCAGCTCTACATTGAAGCATTAGATAATATTTTAAGTATTTCCTCTTTTTTTTTTTTTTTTTTTTCCTTTCTAGAGCTGCCCCAGGCTTTCTCTACTACAGCATTATGTGTGCATTTAATGGATGTCCACATATAGCTGTAGCTCATATGTCTAAGGATTGAATAGCCTCAGTAAACTTTTTAGGTTCACAGAGCACACAAGGGATTGTCAAGGAGCCGAGATTATCTAGCATTTGATTATACCAATGCTGATATATGACTATTATTTTGACATTGCAGCTTTGAAAGTCTTGAAAAGTACTATGAAAGAGTACCTAATAAAATAGTCAATGTTATTTTACACTGTAAGAACTCTCTAGGGTAAGAAAAGAAAGTAAGTCAATAAAAATAATTAAACCATGAAAAGATGAATATTCTTGCTCGTATTTTATCAGGTAAAGAGATGCATTCAAAAGCAATTCTAAAGAATTTCAGAAGGTTTGAAAAAAATTGGTTTAGGAAGAAGTCCAACACTCTCTCAAATGTGCACCTTATACAAACTAATTCATTTTTTCCCCTCTAAATACAAGTGGACAGGGGGGAGGGGAAGTGGACAGGTCTGGTTCAACTCAAAGTTGCAGAGAACAGAAGAATGGCCAAAATGAATGGGCTGAATTGTTTTTTATTTGTCAGGTCTGCATTTACAGGGAAAAAAAAAAACCTAGGATGGTTGAGTATACAACCTTTACTGTACGATAGGGAGAGGACGACTACAGGTTGCTTTTCTTTTTTCTTTTTTTTTCCGCAACAACCAATTGAGATGCATGGGAGGTCTTCCCAAAGTGCTGTTTTAAGAAATTGAGGCTAGATAAGGAAAAGGATGACTGGAGCAGAGCTTCTACTTATTAGCCTCCTTCTCCCTTTCTAAATGAGATTTATATAGGGTATAGGCTCTGTGCTAACTTTTTGTATAGAAAAGAATTTTATTCTTACTGTAAAACAAATGTCAGATCGGTTCATATTTAACTGACCGAGAACTTGCTTGAAACTGCTCCTGACCCCATTACTGAGAAGATGTGTTTGCCCTCTGCCACAGAGGCTCAGTGTTTATGGGCTCTTGATTACCCCTGAGTCACAGACTGCAATTGTGTTCAGGAGTGATTTGGTTTGCTGTTTGTTGGTTTTTGTTGTTGTTGTTGCTTTTTTAAAGCTGCACTTGGTGTAACAATTGTAACTGTCTCTTTCTCATAGAGACTAAGCCATAATTATCCTTGCCATTACTGTCCTCTGAGAAGGAGCAATTCAAAGTGATTGTTTCAGTCTTTAAAGCTTTATGTAGCTGAAGTCCCTACAAGTTGAGATTAACTTCTCTTTTCCAAAACAGGAGCTGAGAGATCAGTCCAAAGTACTTGAGATAGCTTTCCCTGTGTGAGTATCTGGGGCTGGAGAACACCTGTGTTCTGTATTTACTTCCTAATTATTAACTATAGTTCATATATATATATAGTTCATATATCAGCTCCTGCTTATTAAATATATGGCAAACAGGTTGAGAGCTACGATGCTAAGCTTTGAGGTAGATTAGTGAGAGGACTGTTAGTGCCAAAATGCCTTACAGGTAGATGATAATGATGACTGAGAGGGAATGTAACTTCTGATTGTCTTATTTTTTTACTGCAAGGGTTCCCAGATACAACAGTTCAGTGGCAGTTTCATACCAGTTTTCTATTCCAGTTTTTTAGAGCTAAAACCAAACTTGAAGGATCTGTTTCTCTTCAAAGAAAACTATACAATCCAAAGAATTATTATTCTTCTTATTATTTATTAACAGTCAAGCTAAAACTTGTTTCAGGTTAAGTGGTATCATAAGAGCAAGAAAATGTTAGTAGATCATAGGGAGCACCAAGTCTAGAACATATTTTTCCACAATGACTGTGAGACTGGAAATTTACCACAGGAGCACAAAGTGCCCCAGGCACTGAAGTATGATTTCAAGTATTCTCTTTCATAACTGTCCCTTAGGTTAGCACAATGCATAACTATGCATAAAATATAGGAATTTTCTTTAGTACAACCTATCAAAAACTACTCTAAGATTTACCCTTACATTTGTAACAATGATCATAATAGCTTTATTGACATATTTTGAAGAAAAAAGAGTGGAGGAAAATATGAAAATGGAATATCAGGAAACTGTTACCAGAGTGACTTTGTCAATACTATTCATGATATTAGAGTCTTGTTTCAGAAGGTAAAATTATATCTATCAAGAAGACTTAAGAACACACCTGCTTGGACATCTTGGCTCCAATGCTTTATCTGAAGTGCTAAGACTGCACATTTGATAGAGTGATAGCACATCCCTTTATTCTTCATCAAAATTACTTACTATCAGCGTAACATGAATATAGTAAAAAATCTAAATCAAAAGTCCCTCTATTTATCTTTACCGGCTACTTTTGAGAGTTGTTCCTGTCCTACATGTGGGAGGTGAGTGTGATAAACTACTGCTGCTCCTCTTCAGGCACTGAGGGCTGAAGTTTAGCAGTAAACAACATGCTGCTCTGGCCTTTCATTGCTTACCTCACAAATCAGCTGCAATATGACCATGAATCTGAATGATAGATAATGCTATACTCTGTACTATTAAAAGTGTGGTTTACAGTTGTTTCTATTCCTAACCTATAAAACCTTTAAAACATTCCCTTTTCTAGTTCTTTTCAGTAAAGCTACTTTCAGTGCTGTTCAGTTAATAAAAATCACTTTGAAGCAGTCTTCACAGAAGGAAAGATCATCTGGCCCAGTAGCACTTGGATAAGGACTTAGTATAATTCCATTTAGGGTCTTCAAAAAGTACCTCAGAGATACTCAGCAAATCAATCAGCTGTGTCTGTTGTGGAAATCTACAATGCCAGAGAATTTTGACATTAAACTTTCCAGACAGGTTCACTCAAAGCAATCATTCCCAGGGTGAAATGTCTTGCGTGTATTATTTGGAAATGTACTTAGTACTTCTATACTGTGATGTGTATCTGCTCTTCTAAACACAGTGCACTGTGTGCTCATTTGGCTGGTAGGTCTCAGTGGTGTATACTGTAGGAAACAACAATCCAATATCTTCAGAACTCTGACTTTTGGAGGAAGGCCATGACTTTAAGGTCCTTATTGATAAATAGTGTCATAAAATAAGATTTTACCTTCTGAGAATCACAGTGTGCTTTGCAAACTTAGTATTTCTCTTTCTCAGATAAGCAACTTCTAAAGCTATTTCTGTAGTTCTCACAACATCTCATAAACCCTGCTGTTAGGACTGGCACAGCACTGCTTTCAGTTGACCTTATCTCTCCGCAGTGCCACCTGAACCACATGTGATGGGTTGGGGATTACTCTGAATGAGGGAGCACCACTGTACGAATATATATTGCTTGATAGTGCTTTATTATTTTTGAGAAGCCACTGCCTTTTTTGGGGGGGGGGGAGGGGGACAGGGGTACATAGGAAATCATTTGCTGTGTCTTAAAAATGCATCTCCCCTCAGGAAAAGGGAAGGCGACAAAAAGGAAAGGGAGGAAGGGGAGAAGAAAATGAAAGGGAAAACGGAAAGGAAAAAAAAAAAGGGGAGGAAAGAAAAAGGGAAGAAAGGAAGGAGTGGGGGAAAAGGATGGGGTAAAAAAAAAAAAGAAACGGGTGGTAAAAAGAAAAAAACGGAGGAAAAATGGGAAAGGGGGAAAAAGGAAAGGAGAGGAAAAGGGAAAGAGGGAAAAAAGGAAAAAGGAAAAGAGGGGAAAAAGGAAAAGGGATAGAAGAAGATGATGAAAAAAACAAATAGAGAAAGGAAAGGAGGGAAAAAAAGTGGAAAACGGGGGGAGGGAGGGGGAGCCACTCCAGTTTTAGCACGGCTGGGCGAAAGCGGGCTGTCCTCTTGCTCAGCCCTCTCGGAGTTGCCCGTTCATTCCAGTGGCTGTGTTCCGGCAAAGGAGCGGCCGGGCGCTGTGGCGGCGGAGCCAGCGGGCCCCGAACAGGCAGAAAAATAGAGCCCCGGGAAAGAGGCCGGGAGCGGAGGGGACGCCTCGCCGCGCCTCACCTGCAGGCAGCCGGGCCCAGGTGCGCGGCAGCGGCCCCGCGCGGAGCCGTGGCGACGCGGCGAGGGGATGCGAAGCGAGGAGGGAAGGAGGGGAGGTGCTCCGGGATTGGGGTCTGGGAGGGCCGGCCGGAGCGCGAGAGAAGGGGGAGAGGGAGGGAGGGAGGGAGGCGGAGGAAACGAGGAGGGAGGGAGCAACGAGCCATCGGAGCTTTCCCACTCACTCTCTCCGCTGCTCAACTCCTCAACTCTGCGGTTCTTTGCCTGGACATGTCTTGAGAAAGTTGGATCTCTCATTTCGCCTCCAATTTTTCCTTTTTTTTTTTTTTTTTTTTCCTCTCCCCCCCCTTCTTCCCTGCTCGTCTCTTTTTCCTCCCGCTGGAGCCGGAGCCGCGGATGGCCGGCAACCGGAGCACCGCGCTGTGCCGGCAGGGCCGGGCGCTGCGCTCCCTGCGCGCAGGGGCCGCGCTGAACTCCGGGGCCGCGGGCAGGCGCTAGAACTGCACGGGCAGCGGGGCTGTGATCGCTGCTTCTTCGAAGGACGGCAAAAACAGGGAGGGTAGGGAGAGGGAAGTGTGTGTGGAGATGAATTGAGCTGGAGCGGACTTTGAGAGGAGAGCGCCGAGTCCAGCTGGTCTGGTGAGTTCTTTGTTTAATGAGTTTGTCGGCAGCAGGATGCTCGGGAAGGTGGTTTTCGTGAGCCTTGGTGCTACAGTGAGCGGCTTTTAACGAAAAGGCTGAGGCTGTTTGCGCTTCAACCCGTAGATATCGCAGTTTGAAACTGTAGCATACCTATGTTCCTGCATATATGCGTACACACACGCACACGTGCATGTCTGTATCTCTGCACACGGAGCTGACCCGAGCTGTTCGCACCTGGAGCCAGAGGCAGTGCAGCACCGACCCGCAGCCCTGCGCGTACCGCTGCCGACCCAGCGCAGAGTAGCGCGGGCCGGGCTCGGCCGCTCCGTGCCGGGCTGCCCGCCGGCGCCGTGCCGGCTCCGCGCGCTGCGCTGCGCTGTGCTGTGCCGTGGCGCCCCCTGCCGGCCGCCGCCGAGCTGCGCCTGGGGGCTGGGGGCTGCCGCGGCGGCCCCGGGAGTGCGTGCGGGGGCTGCGGGGAGCGGAGCCTCCTCGCCGCGGCCGGCGCGTTCTGAGGGGCCGCTTCCTTCTGATCTCCAGCTGCGGGGCGCGCCGGGCTCTGCTAACAGAGCCCTCCCCCCCGGCAGCTGGTTTTATTTATTTATGCGGCTCATAAAAGCCGTGTCGGGGCTAATGTGCCCCCGCCGGCTTCACCCGCCCGCAGCCGCGAGCCCGCTGCGCCGGGATTCCCCGGGCAAACGTTTGCTGGCTGTGAAGTGCCATCATTTATTAACGAGCGGAGAACTCTCCGAGGAACGTTTGGCAGCGTTTAACGTTGGGCCGGCCGGTAGCGCTCCCCTGAGCGGAGTGGGGCACCCAGACTCTGTGCCGAGGGTTGGGACGGAGCCGCCGCCGGGGAGGGTGGGTGAAACGGGCGGCGCCGCACTCGCTGCCTCCGGCGCCGCTCCTGCCCTGTAAGCGGCCGTCCGCTGGGGCTGCGGTAGTTACGCGGTTGCTGGCGGTGAGGAGGTAGGACCTTGGGCTCTGCCAACGGCTCAGCCCCGTAGTGATGCCGCCTGTTTTCGGTGTATTTTGGTGGTGTCCCTCGCGGTCCCTTCCAACCCCCGCGGCCGAGCTCTAGCTTGCCAAAGTTTCCCAGTCGCCTTCCTCAGCACTTTCTTATACTTGAAAGCGCCGTTGTCCCCGTCGCCCCTCCCGGCGAGGCTACGGCCGGAGGTGCCGCTCCCGTCTGTCGGCGCTCAACCCAGCCCCGGGCGGGGCGGACTCGGGGTGCGGGGCTGCCGTCGTGTACGCGGCCGCGGAACGCCGCAGAAACGAGTTCCGGAGCCGCCGCGGTCCGGTGCGGCGGAGGAATACGGCTCCGGGGGGCGCCGCTGCGTGGAGGGGCGGAGGGCAGCAGCGTGGAGGGCGGGCGGCGAAGAAAGGAAAGCTGCGCGGTGAAGGCAGCATGCTGGGCTGGGCCCGGCCAGCGTTCCCGGCCCGAAGGCACTGAGCGCGGTGAGGTGGGGGTTGGGAAGTTGTGAGAAGTTTGGTGCGGGGCGGCTGGGACGAGAGCGGTGGTGCTGAGGACGAAGCTGGGAGGGGAGTTGGCAACAGGGTAGCGGGCGAGAGGCTGGGGCGGGGGGAGCCGGCCGGGCCGGGCCCCGGAGCCCCGCTGCGTGCTCGTGGCAGCCGGCGAGGCTGGAGCGGGAGGCGCGGCCGGGACGCAGGCGGCAGGTTGCTCGGAAGTTCTGTCGAGGAAAAAAAAGAAAAGGGTGGCGATAATATCCCCCCCCCTTCCCCAAGGCAAGGTGTCTGTCTTCGTCTGCGTTCAATGGGCCATTGTGAGCTTAATTCCCCCGTGAACCAACGGGAGCGGTTCGCGGCGGAGAAATGTCCCGGGGTGGTGCTGGCCCTTTGTTTGCACTTCGCCCGGCGTCCCTCGTTGCTTTCCTCCCGCATTCCCCCGAGCGATAAGGAACAAGGACGCGGCGCTCTCCCTTTGCTCTGTGCTGCTCACAGGGAACGGAGCGCTGTTTGAGGGTGGCAGTCAGAGACGGCGGATCGCCCCATTGGCAGCACCCCCTGGTTGTAAACTTTATTTTCTTGGCGGGAGGAGAATGCGTTAAGACATTCCGAAGTAATTCGGGCTTCCTCCAAGTGGCTTCCCTGCAGTTTAAAAACTTAGATGTGAGTTGCTCCTGGGTGTTGCATGGGAAACAGGAGACTCGCATCTATTACCCAGTCTGTCTGCTGCGTGTTTCCTATGTACCTGTCGAAACACGTGGAAATGCTCAGCTGTTTAGTCAGTGAAATGCCTCATTTCAATGCTGAAACGACTTTATTTCAGAGGGTTTTGTTTGTTTTCTGAAATCCTGAAAACTTAGGGCACTGGAATGTGAGCTCCAGTAGTACAGCAGGCTCCTGGGTTGATAACTCAGTATGAGAAAGGAACTTATATGGCTAAGTTATCACTGGTTTCAGTAAAAGCAAGCAAGAAAAAAATGTCTGTAAAATCCCACGGATTTGTGTCTTTTATTGGGGTTTTTTTTGCCTTTTTTTTTTTTTTTTTTTGTTAAAGCTGAGTGTTGGCTCAGTAAAACTGGTTTTGTCCTCTTGAATTTTAGTGTCGTGAAATTTTGGCTGCTCTTCTTGATTCTTAAGGATCTGCTTTCCTTGTACAATGGGAGAGCTCAGTACAAGATACACTACTCGCTGTCGTATGCAAATAGTCACAGTTCTCAGTGTGAAACCATCTTAGTCAATGTCTTTGCGTGCTGCCTGAATACAGCGGCTGTGTTTTCCTTTTAACGGCAGAGATCTCGACTGCATTAATCAAAGCACCTCATGAGATTAACTCCTATGGTGGTGAATGTAAGCATGAAACTCTCTGGAGTTCAGTCACAAGTTGAAACTGTTAGATTAATCTCTACGGCAGTGTACATTTTTGGAATAACTTACCAGCTTTACGAATACAACACTCCTATATGCTTTCATCATGTGTTGCTTTTCTGTCTGCCAGCACACAGAAACCCCTCACTGGTGTCTCTCTTCCTCCTCCCAAAAATAAAAAGCCCTAAGAAACTTCTTCAGTGTTGATTTAGAAAGAGAAGTTTTACTTCTAAGTTTTAACTGGAAGTTTAAAGATGTTGAGGTAGTTAAACTTGGCTTTTTTTTTTTTTTTTTCTGGTGGGGCTACATGAATAATTACTTTTAAACAGTGGAAAGAAGGTGTAACTGTAGAGTTGTACAGCTCACAGAGTCTCATGACCTCCCCTCCACTGCTACAATAGACGCCCTGTCATAACGGTTTAATTACTGCAGTAATAACTTTTCACACTGTATTTGTATCAGATGGCATTAACTCGCACATGCTGATCAAAACTGACTTTAAATTGGTGATGTTTTGATGAGTAGACACATCTTACTGTTAGGACAATTGCAAGTTAGAGAAGCTGATGCACGTGTGTCAAAAAACATAGAAAGCAACACCAAAGTGCTACTGCATTTGTTAAAAGTCAGTGGCATCTTTCAGAAGGCGATCACTGTAGCAGCAGCACCTCTTCTAGTGCTCTCTGGTGTTTCCCAAGCTCAGTGTTAAAGCCATGCATGGGGTTGTCATCTGCCAGTGTAGGCGATTTCGCTTTGTGTTGTGGACTGGACTGGCTGGCCTTGGGGGTAGGAGAGGAAGAGCAGTGGCACCAAGGCTTATCCTGACAGCCTGCTTGGCCCAGTTTAGGGTCTTTTTCCACATGTGATTTCTAGGTGATCGGTGTGGATAACTCCTGCAATGTATCCTGTTAGTACCTTGTGTAGAAGTTAGAGCTTGTTTTGCCTGTTTGGCATGTTTCTGTTTTACTCTGTTTGCTGCTTAAAGTTACAAATCTATGTACTGCAAGCATTCTAAGAGAAACAGGCATATATAAGACTGGGAGCTTATCCAGATTTTCTGCATTTGTAAGTTTTCAATCTGAGGTCTGCCAGCCCTGCCAGTTTCTCTTCTTCTGTTGTCTTTATCATGAAGATGGTGCATATTGCTAAGTTGTCAGTATTTTTTCGCATTTCAAATTATCTTAATGAGTTAAATCACATTGTTAATGTAGTGGCTAATAAAACTATCAGAGGTTTCCCTACAGTGAATATATGTATAAGTAGTGGTCCTTCCAAGTAGGATATCAAAGTTCATTGGAATGTAGCATTCCAGAACAAATATGATGTGCTTCTTATAAACCTAGGGCTATGGTGTTTGTTAAGCAAACAGTTCCATTATGTCTTGAAAATGGATGCAGAAAATCTTGAAGTGGTGATACTCCAAAGATTTTAAAAAAATAAAAAATAAAAAAAATAAATGAGGAGTTTCAAGTGTAGTCCAGCTGAAATGTTTGTGAAATCCAGTTATGCTGGCTTACTGTTATGAGCCATCTGAGTTTCTATCTAACACATAAGCACTTTATGTCAATGTCATACTTTCCCTTAGTAATTAACTGTCTTTGCATTTTTTTAATACTTTGGATGTTTATGATAATCCTGGTTGAAGAATTTTTGGTTCCTGGTAACTCTGCAAATTATTACATGAGATGGGAGAAGTGAAATGTAGCAAACATCTAACTTACTTTTGTGTAATGTACTCCACTGAGCAACTGAATTGAGGGATGCTATTAAGCTGTAGGTTGTGACTCAGCAGACCTTGGAATTTGCTGCTACAAAATGGACCCTAACTGGTGGTTGCATTAATAGCCTGCCTGTTGCCAGCTCTGAGCAGACTCTACTTGCAGTTATTACAGAAAATAAGCAAAGAGTACTTAAGGTATTACAGAACAGGAAAATATTTATGTAATAGTAAAACCTACGCATGTGTTCAACTTAGAATTTTAATGAAGAACTTGGGAATCTTAGTGCAGTCCATTGCATCACAGTCAAATGTGCCTGAGATAAGAGGAGCAAAAGATATTAAAAAAAAAAAAAAACAAAAAACACGGACGGATAGTGTTTTACCTAATAAATACACTGATCCTGACAGCTTATTGCCAGCTGCTAGTAAGTATGGGCTGTGAGCTACAGAATGTTGTAGCACCAGAGGTGCACATACTCTCTGCTACTGAATTTTAATAGACAATAGGCCCAAAATATGTCTGGTGTGGACAAGAGTGCAAAATGAGTGGTGAGAGTTTAAGGAATTGCATGGAAGTGATTTGTGAAGAACTACTGTGGCTCTGAGAACGAGAGGTTCACAGAGAAGCATTGTGATAGGTGAGAAAGGCAGGAGAGTAACTTCTGTTTGCTTGACTGTACTCCTCCCTTGAATAGCTGCTTCCCACTACTTTTGGAAGGCTTTCACCAAGGAAGTTGGGTGGTTTTAAAACATCTGTATTTATTTGGATAGAGTGGAGCAGCTTTTGCCTGTCATGGTTGCAGGTCCCAAAACTTCCACAGTGAGAGTTGTTTCTCTTGATTACTTAAAGTGATGTAATCATTTCTGACACATCTTTTAGCTAAGTCTAATGACTTCTTAAATTGCTTGGAGTTTAGAAGTTATTGATATCAGTTATTTTCATGAAAAAAAATTACTGCAGTAAATGTTTATTTAGCAGCATGTTAAGAGAATGAAGTCCTGGAGACCCAAGTGCCTGTTTAAGGACAAAACATAGTCTAGGAAAAACAGTAGTGAGGGGAGGAATAATATTGATAATCCATTGACATGGTGGTCATTTCAACGTTGCACTCATTTGCCCTACCAAATTTTCATTCTTCCAGACCTTTTCAGTAGTGGTTCCAGCTAGTAACTTAAATTTTGTTCTTTGCTATAGCCATAGCCTTAATCAAGTAATTTAACTGCTATATTTGGAGGACAGACTACACTTTTTTTTTTCTTCCTGAAGGAAACTGACTGGTTTTTATTTTTTCTCGCAAATTTCCTGTAGCTTTGTGGGTCTGAGTTTTAAGTCCTTCTCAAACTCACTGATTTAGTAATAGCTGTGACCAAATTAGCTGCTTCTGAGGTTTTAGAGTGAATTGTTGACACAAGCAAGTTAATTTGCTGTAATTCTTCCTGGTGGGTAGAAATGGTCCATGGAATTTCAACCAATGTGATCTTTCAGGTATCTAATTGAGCAGGTAGGAATGAGGGAAGAAAGAAATAACAGAAAATGTGAGTGGTTGAAGAAAGCAACATAATTGGGATACTTTTTTTAGCTGAGATGAACAGAAGCAGTGAGGACGGGCACGGAAGAGAATGACAGTCAGAGGTAGGGAGGGGCAAAACCAGGGATCAAAGGTGGGAGAAAAGGTCAGGAAGAATGGGAGAAGAGCACAGTTCGGAATTAGTATTGATAGTTGTATGAGAGAGATCAGACAGGGAGGAAGATGCTAAAAAAGAGGTAAAGGAAAAATGTTTAGGATTTGGAAGAAGGTGAAAGGAAAGAATGTATGCTACTTAAATTAATCAGGTTAAAGCTAAATTGCTTTTTACTTGCTGGAAATAATTTTTTCTGCCAAGACTTTTTTTTTTTTTTTAAAAAAAAAAAAAAGCTTGGGCTTGTTGAGGAAGCATTCTGAAGCTTTAAGTTATTATCTGGATTTGGACAGTGAAAATTGTGGCTTTTCCTGCAAAAGATAGTGCTGATGAGGACACATCTACATGTCTGCCTTGCTGTTCTGGACTGTGTCATTTCTGGAGTGTGTTCAAAAGAATCACATCTTAATAGTTCTTCCAGTTATTTTATTAGATTGATATTCCTATAGCTCTTGATGATAAACTCTCAGATCTATTCAGGGAGAGGAATAAAGGATTACACTTCGTACCTTACTGACGGTTTTACAGCTTAGTGGTACCTGACTTTTTTTTTTTTAAGTTGTATGTACTGCTATCCAATACTCTTAAGAGGAGACTTAGAGCTGGCAAGAATACAACATGTATGGAATAATTCTCTACTTAATAACTTCTGTCTGTACTTATTACAACAGGTGCTTATAGTATATGTTGAAGAATCAAGAGAAAAATCTATCGTAGTTTCAAGCCGCATATTGCCATTTACTTCTGCATCATTGGACATAATTCATTTTACAGTCTAAGTGAAATGAGGGAGAAAAATTTTCTATCAAAAGACAAGGTTTCATACGAACTAGAGGACTGGAGTGAAAGTTCAGTACTCCAGATTCATTCAGATCAAGTTTGCTGACTTACAGTAGACAGCAGTGATATATTTTTTTCTAATAGTCTTGCTTCATGGAGTGTTTCAGATGGAGTTAATCATGTGTTCTCCTTGTATCATGATAGTAATTCTTAAATTTGGTCTTGCAGATTCTTGAGATTTTGGGGGGATTTTAATTTACCTGCCTTTGTATAACTAAGTCATGTTGAAACATTCTACAAAAAAAAAAAAAAAGGATTTAGCCTAGATATGTATATAATAGTTTTCTTCAAAGTATGAGTTTGAAATTAAGTATAAGAGTTATCTGAATAATATTTCAACATCCATAAGTCTTAACACTTCTTTCTCTTGTTTCAGGTTTCTTTGTAATTGCTGCCATGGGAAGATACTTGACTATGCTCTTGCTGCTGATGCTGCTGGTGCAGCATATTGGAAACTGTGAAGGAAATCAAATACCACATCATGCTTCACCAATGCAGTTTACACAAGCACAGTATAATGCAACTGTGTATGAGAATTCTGCAGCCAAAACTTACGTTGGGCATCCAGTGAAAATGGGCATTTATATTGTAAATCCATTATGGGACCTAAGGTACAAAATTATTTCTGGTGACAATGAGAACTTGTTCAAAGCTGAAGAATATGTTCTTGGAAACTTTTGTTTTTTGAGAATACGGACCAAGGGAGGAAACACAGCTATCCTTAACAGAGAGGTAAAAGACCATTATATGCTGACTGTTAAAGCAGTTGAAAAAAATACAAATGCTGAAACGCGCACGAAGGTCAGGGTACAGGTACTGGATACAAATGACTTGCGGCCTTTGTTTTCTCCGACATCTTACAGCGTTTCTTTGCCTGAAAACACAGCAATAAGGACCAGCATCGCAAGAGTCAGTGCGACAGATGCCGATATAGGAACAAATGGGGAGTTCTACTATAGCTTTAAAGAAAGAACAGATGTATTTGCTATACATCCTACTAGCGGTGTGGTAGTTCTAACTGGTAGGCTTGACTACTTGGACACTAAGCTTTATGAGATGGAAATTCTTGCTGTGGACCGTGGACTGAAGCTGTATGGTAGCAGCGGGATCAGCAGTATGGCAAAACTAACTGTTTATGTAGAGCAAGCAAATGAATATGCCCCTGTTATTACAGCTGTTACATTGACTCCATCAGAATCAGACAAAGATCCAACTTACGCAATTGTAACTGTAGAGGACAATGATCAAGGTTCAAATGGAGAAATAGCATCATTGAATATTGTTGCAGGTGATCCACTTCAACAGTTCAGAACAGTGAGATCTGTGCCAGGAGGTAAAGAATATAGAATCAAAGCCGTTGGTCACATTGACTGGGAGAGCCACCCTTCTGGATACAACCTTACCCTTCAAGCTAAAGATAAAGGAAATCCTCCACAGTTTTCATCTGTAAAAGTTGTTCATGTGACATCACCACGATTTAAGTCTGGTCCCGTCAGATTTGAAAAAGAGATATATAGAGCTGAAATAAGTGAATTTGCCCCTCCAAACACACCTGTGATAATGGTGAAAGCTCTACCTAGTTACCCGCATTTAAAATATGTATTTAAAAATACACCTGGCAAAGTAAAATTCAATTTAAACACTCATACTGGTCTTATTACCACTTCAGAACCCATAAAAGCACAATACTCCTCCCACTTTGAACTTGAGGTTGTGACAAGTGACAGAAGAGCTTCAGCAAAAGTATTAATTAAGGTACTAGGCATGAACAGTAATCCTCCTGAATTTACTCAGACAGCCTATAAAGCTTCCTTTGATGAGAATGTGCCAATAGGTACGAGTGTCATGAGAGTGAGTGCAAAAGATCCTGATGAAGGGGAGAATGGTTACGTGACCTACAGTATTGCAAACCTAAATCCTTTACCATTTGTGATTAACCATTTCAGTGGGATTATTAGTACGTCAGAAGACTTGGATTATGAATTGATGCCAAGGGTTTACAATTTAAGGATTCGAGCTTCTGATTGGGGTGTACCATATCGTCGAGAAGTTGAAGTTCCTGTGACTATTATTTTAAACAACCTGAATGATAATATACCTCTGTTTGAGAAAATTAATTGTGAGGGAACAATTCCCAGGGATCTTGGTGTTGGAGAACAAATAACAACTGTATCTGCCATTGATGCTGATGAGCTCCAGTTAGTAAGATACCAAATTGAATCTGGAAATGAACTGGATTTATTTAGCCTAAATCCAAATTCTGGTGTACTTTCGCTCAAGCAGTCGCTAACAGATGGCCCAGGTGCTAAAATGTCTTTTCACAGTTTGAAAATTACAGCTACAGATGGAGAAAACTTTGCAAAACCATTGTATATCAACATCACTGTAGCTACTGGTCGCAAGCTGGTCAACTTGCAATGTGAAGAAACTGGTGTTGCCAAAATGCTTGCAGAGAAGCTCCTACAAGCAAATAAATTGCACAGTCGTGGAGAAGTTGAGGATGTTTTCTTTGACACTCACTCCTTGAATATGCATACACCTCAGTTTAGAAGTACTCTCCCCAGTAGTATTGAGGTAAGAGAGGATCAACCTGTGGGCTCCAGCATAATACTTATGAATGCTACTGATCTTGATACTGGCTTCAATGGAAAGTTAGTATATGTTATCTCTGGAGGTAATGAAGACAGCAGTTTCATTGTTGATATGGAAAGTGGAATGCTGAAAATTTTGTCTCCACTTGACCGAGAAGTAAAAGATAAATATAATTTGAATGTTACTGTCTGTGATCTTGGAATACCACAGAAGTCTGCCTGGCACCTTCTAGATATAAGAATTTTGGATGCTAATGATAACCCACCGGAGTTTTTACAAGACAGCTATTTTGTGGAAGTGAGTGAAAACAAAGAGCTAGACAGTGAAATTATTCAAATTGAAGCTACTGATAAAGATTTAGGGGCTAACGGAGAAGTGAAATATTCTCTTCTTACAGATACTGACAAGTTTGCTATTAATGCTGTGACAGGAGTTGTGAAAGTTGTAGGGCTTCTGGATCATGAAGAGCAACACGTCTATTTCTTGAAAATAGAGGCTAGGGACCAACCTACTGAAGAACCTCAGTTATTTTCAACAGTTATTTTGAAAGTCTCTATAGAAGATGTTAATGATAATCCTCCTAAGTTTATTCCTTCAAATTATCATGTGAAAATTCGAGAAGATCTTCCTGAAGGAACAATTATCACGTGGTTAGAAGCCTATGATCCTGATGTAGGCCAGTCAAGTCAAGTACGATACAGTCTTTTGGACAGTGGGGATGGCACTTTTGATGTTGATAAACTAAGTGGAGCAATACGTATTGTACAAAGACTGGATTATGAAAAGAAACAACTTTATAATTTGACTGTGCGGGCCAAGGACAAAGGAAAACCCATTTCATTATCTTCTACGTGTTACGTTGAGGTTGAGGTAGTTGATGTGAATGAGAACTTGCACCCTCCACGGTTCTCTGTATTTGCAGATAAAGGCTTTGTAAAAGAAGATGCCCCTATTGGTTCCTCAGTAATGACTGTATCTGCTTATGATGAAGATGAAGGACGAGATGGGGAGATAAGGTATTCCATCAGAGACGGGTCTGGTATGGGAGTTTTTCGAATAGATGAAGAAAAAGGTAAGGTGGCTTCCTGTTCTTTATATTCTAAGTAAAATAGTATGCCAGCAAAGAGATGAGATAAGCTGACAAAGCAAACACACTGCATTGTCACTGTTGAGAGAGATGTTGTTGGGATTAAAAAGAGAAAGACAGTAATAGTACATACTGTTCTATCTGTTGCTTTGGTGAAATTGTATGTATATATTTGGTAAGTACTTTTCCTTTGGTATACTTGTTTTGATCCAGCTAGCTTACAGCTATTCTTAAGTCTTAAAATCTCTGCTGGCTGACAAGAATACTGTTGATACAGAATAGAGGTCTCCTTCATGCGAATAGAGTTGTCTTTTGGACAGTGTGGGACATATGAAGTTGAGGGAGTAAAGTGCTCTCTACCTAAGGAATTAATTCTGACATTTTCATGCGTTGCAATCCTAAACTACGTCACTGTTACTTCATTTAGTAGTGGTATGCATTTGTGATACTTCCATGCCTGCAGGTTTTTATAATTATATTTTATAGTTTTTATGAGTGCCTGTTTGTATTAGTAATCACTACTTTATGGAAAGGCTCCTGCCAAAGAAAGCTGCTTTTAAAAAGCCAGTATAAGTCAAGCAGATTGAACTGTTGACTTATCTCATTAATGATGGATAAACTGAGAAGCAACTGTCAGAATTACTCTACTGTCGTGTGTTCAGAGAAAAATGTAATTATGGGTGTAATAGAAGTCTAGTGCTGACTTTTAATATTTTGCTTGCACATCTCTGTAGCTGCTTGTTCTTTTATATCTCTGATAAAGACAAAGCACTGATATTGTGCCACTGTCTGGTGGGGTATGTGTGTGAAGAGTTGCTTTTTTTTTTTTTTTTTAATCTTAGGGAACAAATTCTTCCTAAGACACTTGAGCGGAGAAGAATGTGTTTTTGTGTTTGCTGGGCATGTTTTTCTTCATATTTTGAACTAAACCAAGGAACTGATGAAGGAATGTAGAGTATCTAAAAGCTTGATAATGTAGCTTAAAATCTGTCTCAAGTTGGTGGGGTTTTTTAATCTTTTTTTTTTTCCTAAGAAATCATCAGCATTGTTACAGAAGACAGTCTTTATACTTAACAGAATCTTTGTCATGCTCTTCAAAATGGTCTGGCCTTGATACAGGGAGCAGGCTGATAATTAGCCAAGAAAGCACATTAAAGAATGTGTGAACAAGGAAATCTGCAAGTGACTTGGTGACTTCTCCAGCTTGCTAAAGGGCTTTTCTGACTTTACCCTCGAGTTTCCTTCTGTCTCTGAGAGCATCATGCTACGCTTCCTTTCAAAGTCTGATAAACTGGATTTCGGAAGCTGTTTGGTGTTAACTTTACTGGCTAAGAAGAATTCTTTTATCTCTTGCTTCTTAGAAATCAAGGACAACAGTCACATTTGCAGAAAAAAAACTAAGATTGACGTTAGAAACATCAAGTAGTTCTAGGCATAGAATTGTAGCTGGCTTTCAGGTTATTATTTTCATGTTATTATGTGGTGTTTGTTTTGTTTTGTTTTAACTATTCTACATTTCAAAAGGTCCAAAATTGTATTAGTGGTTGATATTTTTATCTTTTATTCTGAAATTTTCAAGAGACAGCTTAATGTAACCTTGCCACTAGTTTTTGAGAACTGTTTTTTTTTTTTTTTTTTTTTTTTTGAGACTTACCTTTGTCTTAGATCAGGTGATCTTCATAGGTTGGTTGTCTGCAGTTCTGTCCAACGTCTTAGAAGTAAATCTCTTACAGGGGGCCCTAATGAACTCATACTCTTAAACTCAGAAACTGTTTTGGTTACTTTGTGTAATTCTTTCAATCTCCAATGCTTATCAAGAAGACACAGAAAAAAGTACATTAAGAATGAATTTGGTAGTAGATTGTATTTTAACTGTAATATTTTTTGGCTAGTGGTAGGGGGAAGCAGATGTCAAGATGATTGCAACAGTTTCTGTACCACCTTCCCTGTCTTACTTTGTTACAATGTAAGAAATAGGGTGCATGCATGTAGGCCTCCTAAAAGGTAGCATTTTTCATATGTAATGTAATAAAGTCACAAACCCCATCTCCCCAGGAAGTTATAGCTACTGAAAGTATGACTAAAGTAAACAAATTGCTTTAATGAGTTTAATTTGAGGTTCAGCCTTATGCTATCTCCAGCTTATAAATTGTTAACTGGAAGCCAAGTGAGTAAAGACGGAGATCATAACTCATTACTTGGCCTTTTCTTTCATCCCTCTTGTAAGTATCAGCAGATCGTTACTTCTAGAGAGTCAAAGGTAACCTTACAGAAGTTCTCAGCTGGACATAAGCATTAGACAGTCTATGATTCTAAATTGTAGAATGTTTCTTGTTTTCACTGCCACTTTAGAGCTGAGAAGGATGGACAGTCCTTTCTGTTTTTCTGTATACGTTATCTTAGGTGGGTTGATGAGACACCTGTATCAAATTCCTGCTCAGATAATAAAAATGAAACTGCTGTTTTCACTGTAGTCAGTGAATAGTTAACAAGCTGTCTTCATCTCCAGAGACAAAGTGGGAGATCATACAGGGAGAGTGTGTTGAGGAGTGTTGCTGACATTCAGTCTTGATGCTAGAACTGAAAGTAAGCGTAAAAGCTGATAGATTAAATCAGACAACTCAGCTTCACAACAAATGAGTGAATCTAAGGAATAATAGAAGCAACTGCTGGGGGAGAACCTGCAGCAGAAACTACATAAATTTATGCAGTTGAGGGAGCCAGCAGACTGGGAGTGTAGGTGCCCTGGACAGCATAGTGTTTGTAGGCAATGGGGGCGCCTCCTGAAACCTGTTGTTGAGAAACAAAGGAAGTTTCAAACTGAATTCCCCTGTATCCCATTGTGTCTAACCAGCTGTATACTGGAGCAGTCAGACTTGAACTCTTGTGCTCCCATGTGTGAGGTGTTACACACAGATTCTATTCAGATTTTCCTGAAGGTGATTTAACCGAGTTAATAAACCATGGCTAACTTTACAAACATTTTTATCAGAAATTTCCCACTAGGTCAACTGGAAAGGCTACCTATCAGCAAGTGTCTTCTGAACTTCTGCAGATGTGGATGTTTCCCAGAGCATAACCTAGATCCAGAATGGTATATAGCAGTCTGAAGTTTGTGTATGATAAATTTATTGCTGGTATTAATCAAGTAATTAAGTCACTTGTAATCAGGAATCCTAATATTCTTTCCGTAAGGAGTGTTTGAGGTACTTTGTGAGTTAAAGAAAAACAACAATTCTAACAATAACAAAGTTTCAAATGATGAAAGTTATTTGCAGACTGAAAAGATACAGTATCATGCTTGATTAGAGCAAGGATCTGTCCAACCTGGTATACCATCTCCAAAGATCTGAGAACAAGAGTACAACAGACAAGTAATACCTCTTTCTAGTAGTTTCCCTAACTGATAATTTTCTGTTTGTGGAGCACTTGATTTATGTAGGGTTTGTAAGTATTCAGTAGCTTTTAGTGTTTTCTTTCTTATGTAGTCTTTGCTTGAAACCATGTAATTTCAAGTGTACCCTTACTACCATAATGAGAAAATATGATTTGTTTTGATAAAGATTGTTAAAGGAACAAGTAGAAAATATGAAGGGGGACACACAGAGGAAAATTCATTTTATTGCACTATCTCCATTTGCGTAAAATACAATCAATAAAGCTTAATGACTGGGAGACACTATTTTTAATATTACCAGAACCATTTCCAGCAGGGAAGACAGTAATTCATTACAGAGAATGAATTGGATTTTAACTGTATAGAACAAAGTACTCAATTATACTCTTAAAAGGTAGAGAGCATTGCTAGCAAATAATAAGCATGTTAACGTTTCTTTGTAGTGTTCTCAAAATTGTATTAATGAGAGTGCAGGGTATGATTTACACTTGTACAAAAGGGGCAGTTTCATATTCTGTGTCTTTAGTGTTCATTGGCTTTTAAGTATTTTTAACCATCTCACCTCTCACTGGTCTTGAGTTTTAATCATAAAGACAGGCAGTACCAAATACTGAGCACTGTGGGGCTGAAAACTTAGGCACCTGTTGGATACGTAATAAATCAGCAGTGTCATCTGTAACAGGAGCCAGATGGCCTGCATCTGGCCTAACAACTGCTGCACCTTTAAACCGGGGTGGCTGCACCCAGCTCATCTGTTGGTAATGGTCTGCTCTGGTGCTCTTACGGAGGGTGGCAGTTGGTACAGGCCAAACTCGGTTCAGCAATATAATAGTCTGGGAATGTTTTCTGGGCTTTTTGTACTGATACAGCTGTCAAACTTTTGAATGTAGAAGAGGCATTTTTAATAAAAACTGAGACCGGTATGATTTTGCTTTTAAGTCAGTTGTAGTTGAGCAAACTTACAGATACGAGACTTTCACATTCTTTGGGTGAATACTTCGTGTTGAAGTTTCACCTAGCATATACCCCAGTTTGTTACTTCATTTATGTACAGATTTTGATGTATAATAATTTAATTTCACTGAAGTTAATTTGAAGCAAACAAACAAAACCTAAATATTCCTTAATTTCCATTTTCTACTGTATTTGTTCCAACCATGCTGCTATCAGAGCCATATGGTGACTGTCTGTTCTGTTTGTTCTGAATTGTTGCAGATCTATTGGATGGGTTATTATAGGTCCATGAACACTATTAGCAGCGAAAGTATTGAGCAAATCTTTTTCTAAGAAAACTGTGAAACAGGAGATTAAAAACTGTGATTGATGAGGTGATGTTCATAGTGAGAAGAGAATATTCCAAGTGGGTTTGATATGGTGGACCATAAGAAGGTGCTTTAAAATTTAGTCTGCTTATATTTGGCAGTGACATTTCCTGCTTAGTTTCTGTCCACAGGTACAGTCTCATCGGCACACAGCTTCTGACATTACAATTCCTTATGTGAATATTTTGACTAGATCAAAATGAGAAGTAAATGGGAAAAAGACTTTCTCCTAAGAGGGGTTTCGCATAGTGTTTTCTCCTTGCAAAGTTCAGTGGTTCTTTCCATTCTTTGAAGAGATAGAGCACCTTGGAATCCAGCTATGTCTAAATTCTAAATGGTTGCAGTTTTTGGACAAGAAATTCTTGCTCTAGCTGGTTGAGATGCTGATGTTAGTGAAGCTCCAAGCACAGACTGATTTCCCAAGTATCTAATTAGCTTCTCAAAAGTTTTACACCTCACACCAAATTCTGCACTTCCAGGTTACGTTGTTTGTCAAACTTATGTTAAGTGATCTGTCCTTACAGCTAAATTCTTTCAGTGACTGAGCTATAAATGTACCTGAGTCAGAATTTTTTAGGTTATTCCAATGCAGTTTGTTCAAAATGAAACAAAACCTTCTAGAATGATTACTAGATTCTATAGGCTCTAACTTAGAATTAAGTTCTTAGGCCTATGGGTGTTGATCTGGAAGGTTATTTTTTTAATAAGGGGCTGTGTCAGCACTTCAATTAGCCATTGAGATCTGAAAGCTTACTGTAATATATGTGCACTAGAGATTTGGATGAAATTTGAGATGAGAGTAAGAGAAGTTTCTCATAATCGAAGGCTTTATGCAGGATATTCCTTGGATTCTGGAATTGCTTGATCAGTCAGTTGCCACATTGACATTTGGAATTCAAGTGCAAATTATTAAACTCATCCTTGGAAAAATAATATGAGGGCAAACATCCTTTATTTATTGAATGATCTATGATTAAAGCTCTTAATAGAATTAAAGTGAAATTTTTTGAATTTGTGATAATGTCTTTTATGTATCAATGGGATTAAAGAGTGTGGATTTTCTTTTCTTGAAAAACGTTGGCACTGTTATTGAAAACAAGCACACAGAACTGTCCTTGTTCTGTAAACAGGAAGCAGCTTAGGTCGGAGATGCAGAAAGACATTCTCTTGGCTTTCCATGCAAGAGGACTTTACTGAATAATTTTAAATAATATTATAAAAAGAGGTGGGAGGGGCAAGCAAAGATTAATTTGCTTGCTAGAAAGATGTTTCTGCACACTTATCTGTTCAGTGTTTTTTCTGGTGTTACGTTTATTTTATGTTATAACTGGGCCTTTCCTCCCTTTGATATTGAATTGGAAAAGAATACCAGCATAAGAACAAGTTGAGTTCATATAACTGGGACAAGGTATCTTCATTTCAGCTTTTCCTCTGGCATTCTTGCCTTTTGCAGGAGAACCCTTGGACTTGTCCAGAAGAAACATTTTCTTGTGGTAGTAAATAATGAAGCCAGTTTATATTACCATGCCCACCCTATCTTTTATTCAGTGATAGTCAGGCATGCAATAAATGGAACAGAACTGAAACCCTAGCTCAGTCTGCACTGTGAAAGAGACAATTGCATCTGTTTTGTGTGGGACATTTAAATCAAGGAGGCATATTTATGGGGGCTGATTATAGATATCTTAAAAATAGCCTACACGGTTTTAGAAAGGGATATTATTTTCTTCTTTCTAGATAATGATACCTGATGGTTTGAATGTGCTCAGTATCATCTTGAAAATAACAGCGAAGATTACACAGTGGAAGATCTGTGTGACTTCACTCTGTTATTATGGCACTTCACTTCAGTGGCCTTGAGCCAAACTTGGGCCATTCTGCAAGAAACAAATTGTTATGTTGTTGTTGTTTTTAAAGCAAAAAAAAAAAAACACCCCCTCCCCCAAATTTGTGTACTTTTGCTGTGCCTAGATTGAGTAATAATTTGAGTTCAAAAACATTTGTTTAAAATTTCATGCAACTAAAATATGTTTTCCACCCATTTGTTACGGTTTTAAAAATGAGGCATTTGGCACATAGATATCCTTTTGCTAGACAGCACAAATATCTGTAACAGCAGCTTACTAAGAATAACTGTTGTCTTTAAATACCTATTAGTATTAAGGAAAACTTTTTTTTTTCTTTTTAAGAAGTATAGAACCAGCTAAATACAATTTGTGTCTGTTCAAATAACTGACGTTTAGATCTGGAGACCTGCTGTCAACTAGAGTGAGGACCAATCCTAGGTTCTCTGCTGTCCAAAAAGCAATCCAGAAAGCTTTTCCCTAAGAGATAACTGTGGGTGTGTGTTGTATTGCTTTATTGCTGGAACCAGCAACCGGCTGCCTGGCGCCTGCATTTAGTCATGTCCACGTTCTGAAGGGATTGCCTGGTTAACCTGTAATCTGGGCTACATTTTGCAGCTTTGCACTACTGTACTGTACAAGGTCTAATTATGTTCATTCAGGCTAAGGTCTGGAAGTGAAGGTGCCACTGGGTTAATTTGTGGGATGATTCTCATACATTTAGGCTTCTGGTCAGATGAGTTAGATGTGCTAGAGCTAAGCAGGGCATTTGAAGCTAATGTTTTGTTTCAGTTCAGCAGAGATTAAGGAGGCCTGGGTTTGGAGCAGGGTCACAAAGGTCCTAGCTGTCCTGGAGCTAGCTGATAACCTCTTTTTTTTAGGCTTTGAAGGAAATTATGATTTGCATTTGTAACAGTGGTAAATCACTAAGTGCTATTTGGTTGTTAATGTTGCTTTTAGAATGTGTCTTGGGAAGAATCTGAATTAGTTTTAGACAAACATATTCATGGTGTGTTTTGCAGTGGCTGGGGGATCCTCCAAAGCAGTTTCGAAGTTTTCTTAGGTATCCTGCTGAGCAAAGCATTACCTCGGAGTGACCAGAGATTCCATACAATCCCATCCTCTTCTCCTGCTGAAAGTGAAGGATTGTTTTGCTGTGAAAGGTGTTGAGTGGGCTACAATTTGGTTTGATGAAAGCAGAGCTGCCTAGGGGCTGCCTCTCTGTAGGAGATGAGCCCAGGCTGAGACACATGTGGTCTTAGAGATTGCCTTATAAGCAGCAATCAGTTCAGGCAGCAGAGTACATATTAAGGGCCTATTAACTTGTTCAGGCTTCTCTTTGACTTGAAAAGCACTTGTGAGAGAGGAATAATAAAAGTGTAGGGTTGCCAAAAGCTATGGAAGGTGCGTCTTGCCATATCACTGTTGGTACATCTGTTGAGCTGGGGGTTTATTTCCTACTAAGCATCTGCTTAGCTTTTGAAGTACATATTAAGGTCAAAAGTGAGGAGCTTGAAAATGATTACATAATGTTTATTCTTTTCTTTGAAGATTTTAAACTTTCATCATACAGCATTTGGACATATTTAACAAAGGACAAACCTACATGAGCACTTGGCAAACTTCCACAACTTATAACATGCGGTAGTTGCAGCTTTAGATCTTGGGTCTAAAAATACTTTAGGCCTTGCTGCAACTATAGTTTGTGGGTCCATTTTACAATCTATGTACAATTCTTGTTACATCTGCGACTTGATTGCAGTAGTCATCTGAATGTGTCCAAGAAGGAATTTAACTCAGCAGTCTCTATGGGACTCAACAAAAATAAAAAATAAAAGCTCTAGCATTCCAATGTCATCAAAGAGGGAATTTTGGAAAAAGAATCTAGCAACAGACTGTAAGAGGTAATTTTCCTATTCAGAAAGCAGACTTCCCCAAACTTTGTTTTATTCATATTTCTAATAGCTGCTTCTATTTAACTGCAAATTATTTGTGAACAAGGATAAATTGATATATTCACACTCCTTGTAAAGAGCAGACTGCCAAGCTGGTGGATGCAAGTGGTCTTGACCTGCCTACCAGTAGTGACACCATTTGAACTCCTTCTGCTTAGAGTTGTATATCTGTGCAGAGTTGTCACCACTGATACCAGAAATGCATATACTTTTTACAATAATCTGCATTGACAAGTATTGGTTCTAATACCTGCATGTACAGTAAACCAAGCTTTTGGGTACTTACACAGTAGGCTATTTTTATTTTGCTAACGTTGAAAGACAGAAACCACCTCTATACACAAGGTAAATAAAAATGTCCTGAGATTATTTATTTGTACATATTTGTGTAGAAATTTTTACAGAATTTAAGGATTAGACGATTTTACGTTTTTGAGAATTTTTATATAATGAAGTATAGGTAACAGAACCTTCTGATTTTTAGTCTAATGGTAAATGTGCTGTAGTGTATGGGTGAAGAAATGAAGAATTTGTAACCTAAGTGCTAAAAATGAATACAGGCTTCATGTGTTGCCTGTAGTCCTAGTGGTATTTATGCACACAGGGGGGTTCTTGGTAGCTCAGCTTGAAAGACTTGCAGTATAAAGAAACTTATGATGGAATGTATGGATCGAGTTATGTATGTGAATTTTTACACTAATTCTTTTACGTTAATAATAATCTCTTCAATTTCTCCAAAGCTACGAAGGTGATATGTGTAGCTTTCTCAGTTGGGAATGGGGATACTTTCTCAGATGAGAATACATCTCCATTCTACATATTTTGTTTTTCCCCCAGATCCTTTGCGTGTAGATTTGCCATGACAGGGTATATCCTGCCTCTATGAAAATTAGAGATTGCTGTGTAATGATAAGGGCTTAATCTGCAACGAATCAGACATGTGGAAACTTCTGTCTATGGAATTTTCTGTTTGATCTGAGAGGAATGCCCTTGCTGTGCCCTTCCTGTAATGAAAGCAAGGTAGAGTGAATCAAAGTGATTCTAGATAAGATTGGAATGTGTTCATTGGTTTTGCATCTATTATATTTGGTGTTACAGTTCTGGCCGTATGTATTTGACTGCTTCAGAGATTAACAGCATAGTTCTTACTTTTAAATATACCTTTTTTTTGTTCTATTTTAGTTAAAGAACTGTTTTTTAATTGATTCAATTCCTGAGCTAATTACTCAGCTTTGAACCTGGAAAGTGTCACAAAGACAGATATTATTGTTAGCAAAATATTGAACACCCTATGATAATACGGCAGGTTCATTGTTACTGTAAATAATGTCACCCTGTTCACTAAATCCTCTGTCTTAAAGGTATTTTTTTGCATGTGTGTAGCATTGTGAAGAACAGCTAACAGTTTCTCCCCCGATCCTTTTTACTCAAACAGTTAATGATTAACAAATGTCCAGCTGCCTGTGCAAGGAATGTTAATTACTTTGGGTGGGGAGAAGAGGTGACTGCCTTTGCATAAGGAAGTCTGATATCATAGTTCACTTCAAAGGTAGTTTAAGGGAGTATAATGGTACCAATTTCAGCAGATTAGTCAGAAATGGAAGAATAACCTATGTCTCTCTTCAATATGTACTTCCACACCCATGCAACTAGCTAGTACAGGTAAAATTTTGGTTGCTTGGGTTTGTGGAGAACATCTTAAAGTAAAAAGTGTATAAAAAGGGATTGCTTTTACATATAGGGAAAACATAGCTCTGAGGGGAAAAAAATAAAAATCTAAGCAGTTCGTAGTTCTCCCTAGGTCATGCCACTCTACTGTACCACATACCACCAGTTAGCTTTCCAAAGGGAAGCTTGTGTTAAGTGAGAATAGAAGCCTGAATATTAAGAACTGTGCTTGCAAATATTAAAAAAATATAATGGAATGAGCATTTCTCAATTGCCCTTCTTGCTTGCTTAAAAAAATATTTACAATGAATTGGGACATTTTGGACTTACTTTTATCTGTCTCAAGGATGGTAACAAAAAAAGATCTAGTGAGTTGGCATGGAAGAATGCCCTCTTTAAAATAATGTAAAAACAAAGAATACAGGTGCTACTGTATTAGTGAAAGATGAATTGTGAGGTTATCATTGACTAAACTGACAATTCAATTTTGATGTGTGCAGTTTAATAATAAGAGAATAGTGATTGCAGTGAGAACAAGATCACTCCAAATTTAATTCACATATATTGACTTAGCATGTGATGTGAGGAACTAATGGAGTTAGAAACATATGCTTGTAATTCCAAGGGTGATTAAAAATACCTTTGAAATTTTGTTGCTCATTCTAATTAAGCACAAGAATTGCTAGCATTTTTGAGAACTGTCTTGCACAAAAATGAACATTTGGAAAGATCACGTTACACAACTCTACTTCTAGTTTCTGCAAATTCTGTGAATTTCTTTGAGCCGGAATATAATGTATTCTGTGTCTACATGGTATACCAGATACATACAATATTGATGTTCTTTCCTTTACACTGTATGTTAGTGTAGAAAATGTTGATCTAGTTTTTGCTGTTACTTTGTGGCAATTAAACTTGTTGTTTGACCAAGAAATACATATTCACATTCACATCATTCATTCTCTTTGATGTTTTTACTAAAGGTCCAGAGTTATCTTCAATGAAAAATGTTTTTGTGGGGAGTAACTAATGGAGGTTTCCAGCAGAAATTCTAACAGAAATGCTTTCTGGTCTGTTCATATAAATGCTTGTAGGTTCTATTATTAAGCAATAAATATGAAGCAAATGAAACCTACCAATTATTATTTTTCTAATAGTTAACATGCCTTAGCTTCTGGTATCTTCTGTAATTTTTCTTTCCTTACAGATAATTTCAAACATAACTGTGCAAGCAGTTATCCATTATTTATGTGAAGGGGAAAAAAACAACAAAAAACAATCACCAGGGAACTTGCAAATAAGTAAGCTTGACATCCGAGAAGTCATTTCTAATTTTCTAGGTGCATCTTTCTTTTTTAGATGTTAAATATTGATTCTTCAATGTACTTGTAATAATTTACTTAAATGTGGAGGATTTCTCATCTACTTGTTACGATGCTCATAACCAAAGAAAATGAATTTTTCTTTTAAATCTCTTCTAATTTCTTCACCTTCATGACTTGCCTGTCCTGAAGATGTATTTGTGCATAATCAAACAATGGCTTCTTGTTTATTTTGATTCATGTGCAAAGGCAAATAATGTAAAATTCTTACAAGTACTGATTGGTGTGGAATCTCCTCTGGATACGTGAGTAGAAATAAAGTGAATAAATAAATGAATGATTTGAAGGTTAATAAAATGGAGTGTCTCAGAACAAGGACAAATGTCTTTTGATGTCACTGAATCCTGGATACTTTAATCTCATGACTTCATTGATTTGCTTTGTTCTCTTCACTCCCATACCCACAGGTGCACCAGCTCCTGGTTGTACACACAAATCTGCTTGGGAACAGTGTTTCTGTTGGCAGTTATTAAGTGCTGCTGTGTATATAGCTACCTGGTGCAATAACATAAACAGCAGTAGCAACCTGGCTTGCAGTTTTTCACAGCATGCTACTTGACTTTTCATATGTATCAGTGTCCTTTCTTGCTCAGACGTGCCTGGGGAACTGTCAGCGTTCACCAGCAGTTTCTGCACCTGAAAATAGGCTGGAGACAGAAAGCTTGAAGCAAAATTGCAGTAGTCCAGCATAAATTAATATAGCTAACATGCATGTGCTAAACTACCAGTTTTGCTGTGAAGCAAAATGACGGGTGTTGCCATGAAGCACAGCTATAATTGCTTCTTGCTACACAATGGGACTGCTCTGTCAAGCTTGTTGGGCTTTCAGAATGACTTTTATGGAAGTAATGTGAGGTAGGCTGCAATTGTTCAAGCTGCAACCAAGAAAGGAAGCTGAGAAAAATGCTCAGTATGTAGGAAAGAGATTCTTGGGATACATGGAACAATCTTCCTTATTTAGGGCAGTCGTTAAACTTTGAGATTTACAGGCAGAAAGTGAATATACTTATTGCAGAACTGTCCAGCTATTTTAACAGTTTGCAGAGGTCTAAACAACTCAGTCCTTCTGGATCAACAAATTAGTTTCTATACAATTAAACACGTTGCTCTGGTGTGTAATTGCCTTCCCTGTGCGTCTCATTATTTTCCTTGTAGCCTCTTCTTCTGCCTAAGGGGGACCCAGGTTAATCTGTCAACTCCAGTTAGTCTTGAAATTCTCGAGGCCATTTGCAGAGGAATTTCCCCTTCAGAGGCTCCCTCTTTCCCGGTTAAATTTATTGGAGTGGTAATATAACTACTCACATTGTCAACAATTCCTTAGAAGTAGGAAAGCTGATGGTTAAGCTTTACTGAGTGAAGTTGCAGTTCTTAAGTACCTGCTTATTCATTTATGTGTGAGTATATGTACAAATTCATATACACATACCAGCATAAATGTATCTTTTACATTTCTTATACATTTGCAAGTACACACACACTCAAAAAAATTTGACTAACTTTACTGCTCTGACTAAACAAATACCAGGCCTGTTGTACAACCCTTCCGTTATTTCTTAATTTCGGACAGTTTCCATCATAGTTCTACAATAGCATGACTAAGAATTAAAAGAGGTAGGATTTAAGGTGAATAGTGTAGCCACTATTATTCTAAACAATTTTTGCTTAAACGTAGTTACCCAGTCATCATAAAACGAAAGTAATTGTATTTCTTGGGACACAGAAGCCAGTTGTCTAGCTGGAGGCAAGAATCCTGAGTAAGAGATAACTGGAGCTGTTTTACGTCAGATTTGTGCAAACTTTGCTCATCCAGCAGAGTGAGATGGTGCTTTTGTGGGTACTGAACTCAGTGTTTGGCACAGAATCTGCTGGCAGTTTGTTCTGTTTTCACTAATATTCCATAAACCTGTTGTAACGCTGATAGAGCCTCCATGGTGGAGTCATGTTTTTCAGCATTTTCTCTCAAATGCTAATAACAAAGCTTCTTTTCAAGCTTGCTTTCTCTTCAAAGAAGTATAGTTTTTATGTGGTTGTGTTACAGTAATTTTTCCAGTTGTCAGAGAAGTTAACATTTAATCCCCTAGTGCTGGGGCAGGGGGTGGTATGTTCCTCTACACTGAGTCTTGGCTATATGGAACTTTCCTCTGTATAACAATTACAGTGCCTGTCTGAAACATACAAACGGCCTAGCTGAAAGAAATAAGCTGGAGCTATTAAAATAACGGTAAATGAGGCTGACAATAGGCGCTGTCTGCCATTGTCCCAAAAGAGTTTCTGAACTGGAAGTAATCAGTTGAGTTCTAAGGCAACCCCATCAGGGATCTTCTAATTGCAGAAATTCCCCCTCTCCACCCCCATGACTTCCTGAAAGTTCAATTTTTGTGGACCTTAGTGTATTATTACTCTTAGCCCAGAGTACATAGTACCAAATCATAATTTCTGCTCATAGTCTTTTGCATAGACAATTTTAAGAACATGTTTTTAGAACTTTTTCTCCCCTTTATAACCAGACTAAGTACTGTTTTCAGTTCATTTGACTTGTTTTTGCACAAATGTACTGAGAGCTATGTGGCAGGAACTGCAAGCCAAAATGTTGCTGGGTCTAATTATTTATAACTCTTTCTTTTGCACACTAATTTGTTCTGGTTTGCCTGCTTCACTGGGATGTGCAAAACCTGTTTTCTTAATGGTGTAAAATACATTCTGTGTTTGCTGCAGAGCTTTAAGTGTGCATATCTTTTCTCCTAGCTCTTTGTACTATCTTTAGGTGCTTGGTTAACTGATAGCTACTCTTAGCTATTGGTCATTCTGTATTTCTATTTTCAAATATCTGTATCTATCTTGTTTGTAAGCTGCATGTGGTGGAAATCAGTTGTGACCCTTTTTCTCCCATTAACACAATTCAAATTACCGCCATCTGTTCAGAGTGCAGAAGTGATGCATAAACTGTTCTGTCCTTTAAGTTTTATGTCAAGGCCTGGGTTTGACCATATGCTGGGGTTGTCTGGATGCCAAGTTTTTGTCCCAGAATGGTTTTTTACTATGAATGCATTGGTGATTTCTGTGCATTTGCGAAGGTGAGTCTGCCAACTTTGATATGACACTGATAATGTTTGACTATCCCAACAGGTAGTCTCTGTTGTTTCATTAGTGTCATATGCAGAAATGGTTTTATTTTTAATACAGTAGGCTGTGTCGTGGAATTTGGGAATTTTGGAAACTTGTACTCATATCAGATTTACTTAAGTTGTGCATTTGGTTATACATTTTGTTACATGTAACCAGTTCAGTGGACTTAAATTTGAGATGCAAACCAGTTCATAACCTTCATGATTTTGTGATAAAAATCGTAACATTTACTATGATCCAGGCTTACATTCAATTTGGCTTTGTTCTGAAAAAATCTCAGATCTATTCTAGTGCTGATTGTAATGCTTTCTGTATCATAAGTTCTGTGTGCTTTGGAGGCCATGTAAGATCTACTGGGATATTCTTTCCCTTTAACCTCTCTGAACTTGCAGTAACTAGTCCCTGGGAAGAGAGCAAGCATTGGTGGACATGACTTGTTTGACATTCTTGCAGCTCCACAGGGAAATGTCATCTACTAGTTAAAGAACTTGTGCAAATTCATTGCAGTTGCATCAGCTTGCTAATACTGCTAGTTACTTGAAACTTTCTAAGCAGTGATTTATGTTAGAAAATGAGCCATTTGTCCTTGAAACAGTAACAGAGTTGCTTTCCATTTAACAGTGCTGTCTAAGCATGATTTTTTCAGCTGCTAGTACGCAAGACACAACATGAAATGAAAAGAGCTTTCTATTTCAAAGAACTATAAATATGGATATTTCATTCAGTTTTCTGGGTCTGCCTTTATAAAAACTGACAAAAGACTTGTGATTCCAGTATATTAATTTTAGCTTATTTTCAGTGGTTTTACTCCCTAGTAATTCCTGGGAGAGATTTTTTTTCAGAGAGTTCTCTGAAGCAAAAATTGCAAGACTTATTTTGTCATTATTGGTCTTCAGTAGCTATAAAGAACTAGTAGTTATAAAGAAGAAAAAACATGTTTTTAAAAAATGGAGTAAGACCACTGTATGGAAACTTACTAAAATAAGCATGTAAAATAGGGAGATGTAACAAGCTGTAAATACTAAAAAAAAGTAATTATAGTGATGATAGTTGCTAGTGGATATTACTTAAGGACTTACGGGGTGCACATGAAGACCTTAACTCTGTGGCCTGCAAACATAACTTGTTGTGGAATTTTTCAAGGTTTGTTGCTTGGGGAGGCTGGCATTTATGTTGTTGTTCTGTTGTTGGTGGTGTTTTTTAAAAAAAATTACTGCTATTATTGTTATTCAGAGAACATTGAAGTACAGCTAACCAAGGTACTTATGAAAGGTAACATCATAATGTTACTTAAAAGAGAAATCAGAATGTAACTTGCGGTTCAGCTTTACTCAGGCAAAATAGAAGAATCTCTGAATTGTTGAAAAGAAATAATGAAGCTATTTCAAACTAAATAGAGTTCTTAACAATGCATATTCATATTCCTCAGGTATATTTGCAAACAAGTAATTTGAATTCTTCATGAGTTATGCAAAATGCAATATTGAAGGCTTGTTGCTAGGTTACAGTCTTGCTGTGTGCTTAATTAGATGCTCTTGGAGAAGAGAGAAGAGCAGTGAACACTTCTCTCCTTCATGTATGAGTCAAAGCCAAGCAGTAGCTGCTCACCCTTTCTCCTCTTAGAGCTGCAACCAAGAATTATTTGTATTCTGAAACAATACAGTATAGCTTGTCGTGTGATTCAGATGCAAGAAGTGTGATATGTGAGGCGTTTGCATTGTCAGTCATAAGTTTTAAATTGCTCTGAAGTTCAAGAGTAAATCATCTTTCTCTCAGTGGCTGTTGCACTTCTGTAGAAGCATAAAAAAGTAATCCTTCCTGTTGTAAGTGCATGTGTGAAGCAGGTAAGAAGGGCTAGCACTTTTCCAGCTCTGTTTATTTATCAAACTATTTCTCCTAAAAGACAGAGGTTGTGTATCATTTTTAAAAGTGCACACTGCCAGCCGCAGGTCTTTAGTATTTCACAACTCGGAGTGCAGAGCCTCTCCTGGCATGCTGCCTTGTTTATACAGTGGACGAGCTGACATTTCGCTTCGGCAAAAGGAATCTCATTCCATTCCTTCTAAAGAAAGAGATTGTTTCAAGTTCACAGGATGGAGATTTTGGTCTTTTCAACTGACATTTTAAGTGCTGACTAGTTCCTTGTCTCTGTGACAGGGCATACGTGAAATCTTCAGTGCTTCAGGGCATTTGATTTATGTGGTATAAAGACCAATGTTTTATTGTGATGCCTTTGTTTGTTTTGGCTTTGTTAAGTGATTATTATTTGTCTGATCAAATAATATTAAATTTTATTGGTGTTGGATGATGTTTTAGAAGAACTGTAGACTTGGGGCTCAGTTGTTCCTCACAAACTGGTGCTTGGTAGAGGCCTGAATTACAGCAGCCACAGGGAAAGTACAGGTTTTCTTACTTGGGAATTCAATATGTTCCCTATTTCAAAACTTTTTTCTTTGCAGAATGGCAGAATGCCCTATGGTACATAACGCTGCTTGGCTGTATGTATGGCTGTACTTGGCTACTTCTTCAGGGTGTTTCCCGGTGTCTGACTATGGTTATGGCCAGAGGTTATCTGATCCATCAGAAATATAGATAAACTGACTGGAGGACTTTTTAAAAATTGTTTTAAAAGTGGGAAGAATCTGAGGTATATCACTGGTCATAATTAGTACTAGAATCACAGTGTATACCAGGTACTAGAGACTGGTATAATTTGTATGTTCCAGTCTTGTGTGAGACTGTGCTGTAGCTGTTAATGTTTTGTTTTGGTTTGTTTTGGGTGTTTTTTTTTTGGCTTTCTTTTCATACCCCCAAGTAACTTTGTGTGAAGTGGGGGGGAGGGGAGAGGGGTGGAAACGTATGAAGTGTACAGTGTTGCGCTTGCCAGTTGTCCTGGTTTGACTATGCCTCTAGAAGCTACTCAAGGGGAAATGGAGGACAAAAGAGTATGGATGTTTCTCTGAGTCCTCTAGGGACTGCTGGGAAGCAAATAAGCACTGCGTCATCTATACCAGATGCTGTTCCTTTTTTTTCTTTTTTTTTCATTTCTATCAGATCTGCTACAACCTCTGAATTTATACAGTCTGATGTGATCTATTTCATTGTTTTAAAGCAACTCAGCAAAGTTTCACAGAAGTTAGAGCAGAAATTTGACCAGAAAGCCTGCAGACTTCTGGAAGATGGGAATCTTTGGGCCCTTGTCTGCATAAAAATTGATTTCATAAATACCAGTAACTTTCTGGAAAATATATGCGGTCATATATGCGGTCTATACAGATGCAGGAGATATTCAGGTGGTAAGCAGCAGTATGTGCTAAGCTGTTTATCACCCCTTATTCTGCTTTTAATTGAAAAGATTGTATAGACCTTAGTGCTAGCTTCTGTTCCAGTGATTTGTAGTTTGGTCAGACTTGAAGACAAAGTTACAGGCTGTGTTGATGTGTATACAGGCTACTGCCACTGAGGGACTGTACACCTCTGGTTGGAACAAGCTGCATTTGCTCACCTGTGAGTCTTTAGCCTGTACTGATCGTTCACTGATAGCCATATTTGATCAAAACCTGTGTTCATGCAGTTGTTAAAATATTTTCTTTTTTATCCCATGGATGGCTTTTAAAGCAGCTGAAGAAGCTTTTTGATTTGTCCAGCTTATTAGAATTCAGATTAATTAAGTTTGTAATCAGATTTCAAGAACCATGTGCCAGGCCAGGGATTTCTCTTAGTTTGTTTTAGCTGTCATTCCCAGGTCAAATTCGACTAAACTGCATTTTCATGCTTTGCTGAGAAATGATTGCAGGTTTTGATTTCCATTACAGAATCATTAATATTGTTAATGAGAGTTCTCATGGATAAGCACACTTAAGGAGGATCATCCCTTGGAATTGGGCGCATTACAGTTTGATCGTTTGTTAATTAGATAGAATTGGCTTATGCAAGACTATCAGATTTAAGATGGATTTGTATGTTTATTTTTGTTTGAAGAGTCACTTTGGTTGTAGTGATTTGGGCTATGGGATTAAAATTGGAAGTAGTGTTGGTTTCAGGCAATGTTGGGTTTAATGTTCCAGTCTTAGCCCAGTTGCCATGTTCTTAAACCAGCCTGTTACTCCTCACTGACTTTTGATTTGCTTGTATTCTATTGTATTTGTTCAGGACTTTCACCTTCTTTTAATGAAATCAATAGAAAAACCCTACTGCATCAAATAATAACAGTATCTAGTCTAAAATTTTAGACATTTGAAGATTGTGAAGTCAGCTCTGATGCCCTTTTGCAGATGACTGAGAAACATTTCATCAGAGCTCTTTTTTTCTCCCCTCTAGTGGTTAATGAATGATGAATAAAAATATTTTTATCTAAGCACCTGAAAAGCTTAAAGATTGCATATCTAGCCAAGTGAAAATGTTTTTGAAATACTCATTTCATCATATTTTATGACCAATAATATTTACAGGTCTTTGGGATTGCCATATACGTTGAAAGTTCTCTAGTGGTGCTCTGTGGGAGATTTATCTACTCATCTTGCTACATAAAAAGCAAATGGTTTGTAAAAGTTAAAATTACCAATTTGCCTCAGCTTAGAGAATGGGAAATTTGCTGACTAAAGATTTTTCTTTGAATGGGAGAAGAGTTAGAGAAAGAGCCTTCAACATACTGAATACATAATAGAAATACTTAAGATGTATTCCCTAAATGTGCTTTGCACCACTGGAAGAAAAAAGTGAAAATGCTTCTTAGAAGCCAATTCATGCTGCTGAAATTGATGATGCTGATTAGCATCTTGCTGATACCTAAAGGCTCTAGCTGAGTGCAAGATTAAAACAAATGAACTCTTTCTTGGATTGATTTATTACTTTTTTGACGTTTGAGTTCCCATCAGTTTCCTGTTTTCTATCTTGAGAACCACTAGAGCTAGAAGCCAGTGACTTTGTGAAATATATGGGTATTGGCTTTCATAGCTTCATGCTGTAAAAACATGAAAAAATATAAAAATAGGCTGCTGTAAGTCAAAGCTTGCAAGAGGACCAAGTTGATAGACCAGTGATACTTTAAGAGCTAGTTCTCGACCTGTGACTAGGCAGAAGTATCATCGTCATAGTGAAAAGAATAGTCTTCTTTGTTCTTGTATTTTTTAAAAGGTACACTACTGAAGTTTACATACATTTGTATTCATTGTTGTTGCATAGAAGTCAAAGATGAAGCTGCAAGTGTTCCCATAGGCAGAATCAGGAATGATTTAGTGTTAAACTTGCTGAAGCAGGAATGACTTCAGTTGAAGTAATGAGAAAAGGACGGTGTTTTGTAATGGCTGATGTAAGGTCAGCTTGTACGTTAGTTAGAGGGGAAAAAAAATCCAAGTTTGTGTTTTCTGGCAAAGGTGCTGATGGGAGACCTGAAGAAATTCAGGTTTTGGTACTCAGTGACTGCCCCCACCCCATACAGCCTCAGCCCAGGTTTGTGCACTGGCTCAGTACTCTGCTCCATTTTGTTGCTGGGCGGCAGCAACATTAAATGAGAGCTGAGTCACTGATAGTGCACTCATCCCATCCCTGTCTGCTCTGGGAGCTATGAGTAATGTGGGAGAAATAGATGTGGGGAGCTCCACCGCTCCTCAGCAGGTGAGCACAGAGGAGAAACTTCTGCTCTCTGTCTTGTCATTTTTGACATGTTTTATACTGAAGGAATGTTATCTTCAGTCTTCATTTGTAATACTGTCATAATAATCCCCTTACTATGTGTAATGTCAAATAAATTTTCCAACTTGCATATACATCTGTCCAGTACATCTGTTTTAAACAGTAAGTGGGATGAATGGTAATTATTATTGTTACTTTTTTTAAGTAGACTTCATCTCTAAGAAAAATTTGTTCAGAAATTAATCTATTAATAAGCATTAAATGTAAACAGTTACGTAGGCATTTTTTGCATATCTGAATGCTCATAAAATGTTTTATCTAGCTGTTTTTATCTTGCAGTTTGGGATTATAATGAGCAGAGCATACAGAAAAAAATGTTCATCTAATAGTTTTATCTGTTGAGTGAGAAACATGGTAAAAATGGGCGAGTAATTTAAGTGAAAAACATTTCATGTTGTTTCTATTCATGCAGAGAGCATGGGTGGCCCTGTAGAAAACAGGAAATTTTTGAGAATTAGAGCTCCCCTATTGGGTAAACATCTGTTATATGATTTATTCAGTGGACTGGTGATCAGACAGATAAAAGGCCTTTCATTGGAGATTTCTGCAAAAGTCAGTATAAAATATACAGCAGTAACTCCAGACATGCAGGTCTAACTTGAAATGAGAAATGAAGTGATAAATAAAGCTGGCCGTGTTTACTTTGTTGTACAGCACTGCCTTTGCATCCCCATAATGTTTTTACGTATTTCTTCTTGAGATACTTGTTTTGGTGTTGTACTCTTTATTTTTCTTCTCCTTTACCCTTTTTGGGTATGGACACTTGAGACGTGACAGTTCACAAAGGCAAAATTGGTTGTGTTTTTAATTAATTAATTTATTTGACTTGAGGAAGGCTTAGATAACTAAGGTAGTAGAAACTGCATATGCCAGTTGGAAGATTGCAGGAGAGAGCTCCGTTACCACGGGAGTCTCCCTTTCTGTTTCTTTAAAATCAGGCAAAGCTATCTTAAAATGAATCTGCCACTTCTGATGTAGATAGTGTTAGGAATGCAGGACAGGTGTAAAATGATAATGGTTGCTCAGTGCAGCACATAATCATGCCCACTGTGTTCTGCACAGATCACAGGCAACAGAGCAGCGTTAATGGGAGCCCTGCTAAGAGGGAATTACAGCAGCCAGTCTGGTGTTTGGTAGGACATGAAGGTTTTACAAAATGTTCTGGGGCATGCAGGGAATCTACCCAGATAGAAGCTGAAATGCTTTTGTGCCATATCCAGCATTAGGTTTACAGGTGAGGCCAGAATAATTCACACATTCTTTTACTCCCAGGCAAGTCTTCTGGCTGAAGCAGAGACATGCAAAAGATGCAGTGAGCAAGTTACAAAAACAGAATCCAGGTAACAGGGTGCTCAAGACTGCATCTCCTTTTTTGAGAGAACGGATTTATGGTATCCTATTTAAACTTACTCTTTACGTTAACATGAGAAACTGTACAAGTAGCCACAGCAGAAACCTAGTGGCTTTAGAGGATTTATTTTTTTTATAACAAGACTGCCATTAAAAATTACAAATTCTGAGGGAAAGAGGTTGTAACTGTAAAATGTAAGTGTCCTTAAAATGAACAACTCAGTTTGTTTTCTGAGGGTGTTCATCTGCAAAGGAGGAAGTTACAAAGCCATCAGTTTGCTTTCAAGAAAGCTGTTATAGACTGTGTGTAATGCTTGTATATTTTCAAATTGCAGAATTACCTGCACCTCCTTTTTATCCCTGTTCTGGTTTGAGACTATATAAAAGCAATTTCCACACTGACACCTGGTGGTAGTTCTGTAATGCTGTGTTGCTGTGAATGCTATACATGGCTACGCTGCAGGTTTAGGTAGTAGGTGCTATGCCCTACAGCCCTCCTGAAGTCTTACTGACAGCTTAAAATGTAGGATGATTGCCATCAAACCCTTATGCAGCTTCCACAGAGCAAGGAAAGTAATGAGCAAAGGAGTGATTCCTCAAAATTTATCTCATTTTGCTGAGCTTAAATACTGCATAATAAAAAAGTATCTGCGGTGCATGAGGGAAATTATAGTTAGTTTCTTTCCTGAGGAATTACTGTAAAAATGTAGTGGCGTAGTTTATGGAGGACCTGTTCTACTGATTATGTGTACGTTGTGGAGAGTAGATTAGCTCAGGACAAGGGCCACATCACACGTAGTCCCATCATGTGAATATGTCTAGAATCCTGGAACCATGGTGATATTTTGACTCATCTGGGCTCCTCTACTAATTAGGCCTGCTGTGTGTCAATATAATGAATAAATAAACAAGAACCATGACAGAGTCGTTCAAGATGAACACAGCAAATGGCTGCAAGGTATTATTCTGCCCATATCCTGTTATGTATCAGGTTCGTTAGCTTCCATTTAGAAAATATCTCAGGTAGGATGACATGTAGGAACAACTGGATCAAGAAAAGGAAAATGCAAGCTTCTATGGTGTCATGGCTCTATGAATACATACTAACCCCCTATCAAGTTCATGTCACGTCATGGCTTTTTTTATATATAACACGTTAGGAGCATACTTCGTAGAGAAAGACGTTTGTAAAAATAGATCTGAGTTTCCTTAACAGTGGATAAAAGCTTAAGTCCCTCATGAGTTATTTAGTTTTGGTTCAGACTAATTCCATTGTGAGGTTTGTGAATTCTCTAGCTGTTCCTTAAATGGTAATTCCTTTTATGGGTGTAAAATTGAGCTAAGTATTGCTTTTTATTGCCAAAGTAATGGCAGACAGTGGTTGGTCTTACTGATATGAAGGTTAGTTTCAGATCTAACTTTTGTGTGAGACTTCTGTGTGAGCCGGAATAGTTATACGTATTATGAAAATTCAGTTAAGTAATTTATTCAGGCATGTAGATAAGAATGTTTTACATTTAAGTAGTTGCTCATTAATATGCATAATGGTAAACAGTTCAAGAGTTTGTCATCCAAATCAGATTGTTTAATATGGTATAAAATGCACTATAATCAACAATGAATAAAGAGGGTCATTCAAGCCCCAGAAGACTGCAAATTATTCATTATATTTTATCTTTTAGGCAAAATAGCTTTTTTGAATAGTGTTAATTGATCTGATAAATCTCAAAGGATGGCAGTATACTGTTAAATTTCTGTAATGCATAATTGCTGAAAATGGCTATAGTAATTTTATTTTTGTGATTTCAGGTTAGTTTTCATATTTGTGTCTGTATGTTAACCCAGTTTGTAGAATCAATGCCAGTTCTTTTGAACTTCCTGATTTTTTTTTCCTTTAAGCTTGTTGTTTTCTCTGTTTCTACACACTTCTGTATATTGATCGTTTTCTCTTTCTTTCTCCTCCGGTTAAACAGGCATTATTGAGACTGCTGATCACCTGGATCGTGAGACTACTTCACATTACTGGTTGACTGTTTATGCAACAGACCAAGGTGTTGTGCCATTATCATCTTTCATTGAAATCTACATAGAAGTTGGGGATGTTAACGATAATGCTCCTCAGACTACAGAACCAGTTTATTACCCAGAGGTCATGGAAAACTCACCTAAGGATGTATCCGTCATTCAAATTGAGGCATTTGATCCAGATTCTAGCTCAAGTGAAAAATTAACATACAAGATTACAAGTGGAAATCCACAGGGATTCTTTTCAATAAACCCCAAAACTGGTAAGTACGATACAGTGTTTTAAATATGAGTGAAGCAATGTTTTTGCATAAATACATGAAATGGGCAAAATTATATCTCTGGTTTAACACTGTTACCAGGCCTCAAGTAATTGCAGAGATAACCTGCTAACTTTGTATCAGTAAATGATACAAAGCAGTGTGAGTATCTGGGAGTGAAACAGTTTGTTCAGAGTATTTTACTTCCGCACCCTGCTCCTTCTTGAGGTGGTTTACCTCAGAGTAGCTCAACTTTAGACTGGTCAATGTCCATTTGGATTTGTAGTGCAGTAAATATGCTCTTGGAATCTTTTAGCTTAGCTTTATCCAAATTGTTTTAGCAATTTCTGTCTTCCAGTTTTCATGCACAATTTTTAAGCCGGTTCCTGCCCCTGTCCCCTCCAGTTAATGTTAGACAAGACAGTGCAAGCCATTTGTGAAATGCAAATTCACTTGTCCCAGTCATAAGGGACTTTCTGTGTTACTAGCTGTTGCCATTGCAAGAGAAAATCTGGAAGTTAATTTGCAGGCATGGCTGATGTGTAGGGATAAAAAGATGTGACTTCAGTGGGTGAGTTTAGAGTTGATTGGAAAACTTTGGAGAGACATACTGAGGGTTTAACAGAAAAGTACAGTCTGAAAACAACTGACCTATTCCCAGAGAGTAATATGAAAAGATAAGTACCTGGGTAGGTAGGCACAGCTTATCTTTTCATATATTGCACTTAATTCCCTACACTGAGTACAAATTACAGGAGACTTCTGATTCACTCAGTCAGAAATTTCTCAGAATCCAGAGATTTTTAGACTAAAGGCACTATGTGGAAAGGCAGAAAAAAGCCACATTCGTTTAACTGTTGCTCATTCATGGTTGGAATTTCAGGAGATTTGAATGAGCAACAAAACCCTATGAGTGAGAAGCGTGTTTTGAAGATTGGGTTTACACTAGACTTCATTATGTTTCATGGTTTTAGCTCAGAGTGTAAAAGAATTGCATGCTATATAAGCTGCAGTTGCTGCGTCAGCAAAGCTTTGAGAGCAAACACAGGTGTATTATTTGGATATATTTTTTTTTTTACAATAATTTCTTTGTCAGTGTATTCTGCATCTGCTTGTGAGACATTGCCAATAGGCATGCAGGAAATAACATAAGCAACAAAAGGTCTTTAGCATAGTTAAGGCCTATAGCTACTATTTTTACAGAAATGTTTGTTTTACTACAAAGGCAACCTGGAGGTATAAAGCAAGAAAAATTCAAAGCTAGAGTGTCCTAAAGTGAGTGCATTAACTAACTGCTTATTTCTGTTTCTCTTTCCTTCTGTGTTCACACATGATCTAAATTAAATTTTTTCTGGTCATTCTATGTACTAGTCTTCCTTTCTTTCTGTTTTTGTGAATTACTGTTGCCTACTGCTTTGATAATCCATGTCTCAAGGAATGATATTCATTTAAAAATAGCAGAAATAGCCTGAGAGTTACCTGGAAAAAACTGTCTGGCTTTAGTGCTCAAACTGCAAGTGAACATAAGCTCTGCTTACATTTACACTTTAGTATATAATTGGCCAACTATTGTGGGGTGTCATGTACTTATTTTTTCTATACTATGTTTTTTCATATTCTTTGCTCTGATCCTTTCCAACTCATCTCTGCTTTCCATATCATTGCGTAATGTTTCCCATGCTTTTAGTATGGACACTTGCATGTCTGCCTCACTCTAGTTTTGAGGTGAAGAAGCATCTTTATTTTTTGTATAGGAAAAAAAAAAAAACAGATCAGGAGGAGATTGTGACTTATCTTCAGACAGAGTTCATAGTTTTTCACATCATTGTAGTACTGGTGATCTCACTTATGTTAAAAAGTGAGCTTAAGGGAGCTTGCAACTTGATGTTGAAGTGATGAGGAATAATTAATAGAGTGCTAATAAAGATTTTCTGTCAAGAGAGTTTCTTACCTGCCTTTATTATGGCACTGTACTGTAGAATTAAGCAAAGTGGTCCAGAGGACTTCTCTCAGGTCTTTGTTAAAGGGGAAAAACAAATGAAAATAAGTAAGTCATTAATTAAACCAGGATACAATTACTGAACAAGAAATTTCTCAAATTTACATTCAGCAAAGTGGAAAATGTTGTCTTTAAAGACAGTTAAAATCGCAGTGGTGGGTTAAGACCTTAAAGAGGTCTTACCTCTTTAAGCTGGAGTTTAAAGAATATCAGGTAAGATTTGCTCTTTTGGAACCCTCATGTAGTGATCTAAAGCGAAGGATTATGTAACAGTAAATAATTTCTGTTATTTGTGCTCAGTGTATACTTTTTTTTATGGTATGTATAATAGAAAGTAGTTCAATAATTTTTCACTGTTGATTGTGGATGTGGCTCTTTTCTCTGTTAGGTGTTTTTTTTTTTTTTTTTTTTTTTTTTTCACTTTCACATTGTGTAATTGCCTTCTATCAAGGTCACAAGTACTTGAGTCAGTGGAATTCCTCTGGCCTAATACTGCATCTATTTTCGTTCAGATTTTACTGTTTTGCCATGTCATAATGTGAAAGATGGCTACTCCTCAGTGATACAGGCTTTGTCATACTAATGCATCAAGGATTGCTGAGATAAGGAGGCCGAAAGAAGCCTGTATTGCTTTCTCGTAAGTGGTAACATCTACAATGGAATGGCAAAGCAAAAGGAGTTCCAAATTCTCCTCAGTATCACTGAGCAAGAGCTAATCAGGTATCCATAGAGATAGGAGGGAAGACCTTTGCACATTTTTTTTTTTTATTATTACCTTGTGCATTATTCAGCCCAAAAATAACTTCTGATCTTGTGAAATAAATTTTCTTTTGCCAAATTGATATGCTTCCTTCCACTCCCCTGGGACATATGCTACATTTATTGTACTGAGTAGATTTGACTTGGGTAAAGAACAGTAAATAACATTTTCTCTAGTAACCATCCCTCGCTTCAGAAATTGAAAACATTAATGGCAAATGAGACAGGGAGCTATTGAATGTTGTGTCATGTAAGAATTTGGGATCAGATTTGCAGAAAAGCTCAGAGCAAAAGCATAACTTCCTATGCCTTGATATGAGAATTGGTACATGGCTTCAAAAATTAGACTTGAATTCATAACCTGGACAGGAAATTAACCAAATTAGTTTTGAGTGCTCATTTCACAATACTTCAATTTTGCAGGTACAAAACAGGAAAAATTGCACTACCTAATTGCACGGGAGCGTTGTGATATATCCCAAATTCATATTTATGAAGCACTTGCTGTATTTTCTTGAGAATTCCACGGTCATTCCTTTAAGGAAATTAGTAATTCACTGGTATAAGAGTTAGGCCATTTAGATAAGGTCTTCTTACATGGGGGATTCCAACACAAACACCAAATAATTACCCATTTTGGAATCTACTGTATCCTGTGCTCTATCCCTTAATAAATATGTACAAGAAAGTGAAATTAATATGAGTTGGTTGTCTTGACTCTGGAAAGTTTGAGTGACTAAATCTGAAAGTAGAAGTGATTTGTATGGGATTTAATATTACTTGATTCAACTTTTGCTCTTAATTTTTTTCTATGTTCTCTTTTAATATCTGATGTTTCTGAAAATACTTACACTAAAGTAATACTGTGGCAATTTAGGATTGTAGCAGTTTGCTTCCTGCAATTATACCACACCTCAAAACATGGATTACAGAGTTAATATCAACCATCAAGCTGTGCTTTTTCAGGCACAATCCTACCATATAATGCTATTTTAATATAAAAGCTTTGTTCTGTCAAATAGGAGGATTAAGAATTGCGTAACATTGAGTCTATGGATCTTGTTCTCTGTTTCTCAGTGTCTTGTAATCATCTGAGTTTGTGAATTTATAAAATGTTAGTAGCTCTTGGATCATATCTTGGAGCAAATCATCTGCCTCGCTCAGTTATATCAATTTTACACTGTTTGTAGCCTTCAGAGCAGTATCTTTCTTGTGTGTGTGGCTGATTTGGAGACTGAAGTGAAATAGGAAATGGGTACAGCTGCATACAACTTCCATGGGCTTCCGATAGTGCTGGAGAATGACTTAGTGAGGAAGTGAAGGGGCAGTGAGCATACAATAGCATGGGCTTAATTTTAACAAAGGACATCTTTGTTGTTTAATTATGTGCGGTTTTTAATCCCAATTGACATAATATTTTAGAACTTGAATAAAACAAGGACTACTTCATTACACACAAATGTGATTCAAAGTTAAATAAAAAGCCAAAACTGTAATTGTTTTTCTTACTACTTCAGCTGACAAACAGTGCCATTCTCAATTATTGTTCGTGTCCCAGAGCTCAAAGAGTGTGTAGCAGCCCATATGTGCCAAACTGTTTGCTTGTCATGTGCAGAGAAAATAAATTATTTCAGTACGCTATCTCTAGAAGAGATTTTTTTCTTTACCTTTATTGAATATGTGAATGGAATAACCCAAACACTTGTTAAAATTCTGCAACCAGGGAGGGTTACAGGAGTAGACAAAATATTGTATCGACACACATTTGGAAAGAGTTAATTCTGCAATAAACTAATTTTAGCTTGCTTTTAGAATATTGTTTAAAGCATTTGAAGATCTGTGGTTGAATTAGTTGTCTTATTTTGAGACTGGGAGGACAAGCTTATATCTGTGAAATTTTTAACAACATCTTTGTGTTATTTTCTGCAATATTCTGGGGTTTGATACTGGAAAAGATAGAAAATTTGCTGTTATAGGTAGCTTTCTTAAAAGAAGAAAAGTTTACAAGTACTTATGTAGAGATTATTTCTTTTAATTTGTAGATGTTGCTGTATTGCTTTAAAAATAATAATATTCAGTTACACCTCTTTAGAAAGCGGAGCTGGGAAAAACAAAGGGGAAACAAAGTACCAGTGCAGTAATCCTTTCCCTCTCCATTTTCTGTCCTGGAACATTGCAGTCTTCAGGTCATATTCTTCATTATACATACTGTGTAATGAAGTGGAAATTTAAAAGAAATTGAGGCTTTCTCTGCAGAATAATTATTTAACTTCCTCATGTTCTGATGCAGAAGAGATATTGGAGGCATATTCCTATATATCACGTATGCCTTTTGAACTGGAATATATAATGTATGAAATTACAGTTTATCTGTTGATGAGGGATTGTTGTGAGCCACTTGCCAAGTACCACCTTCACACAGTTTGGAGGTATCAGTCTTTCCATGATAAGTTCTCCAAGTAGCGTGACTGTAGTGGCATTTGTATATATAATAACACTACGACACTAGTATTGATTGATTTCCTATTAAGAGAAGTTTATTCAGTCAGAAGTAGTGCCCATATCAACAGCTAGATTGACTTGATTTTTGAGTGATGAAGATCAGTAGTGAAGTAATATGAGCTACATCTAAGTATTGAGATGTTCTGTTTTATGCTGGTGATGTTTTATGGTCTTTACACATTCTGGTCCAGTGGGTGGTCTCATTTGTGTAAATATAGTCTTAGATGTGCCAGAATAACTGAGATCAAAACTCGACCTTTAATGCTTTGATTCCTTAGTTGCTATAGTAAGCGAGACCACATCTAAAATTAGTACTTCTGCTCAGTTTTCTGGCATCCTGTAGGGTTATTTCAAAACTTTTTACCAAGAGGCACTTCCTCATTATGGAATATAAATGCTAAAACTTTTCATTTAGATGTTCTTATTTCCTACTTAATTTTGAACACACCAATAGAATTTTTCAGGAAATGTCATTCTCATGGTTTGAAAAAAATAAAATCTCATAGTACTGTGTACTTTCTACTCTTCCCTCCAATAATGTGTTTCGTTGTTTATGTAGAATTTTATTAAATGCCAAAAAGAGTTCAGTAGTTTGTCCTGTTACTAAGTTGTTCTCAACTAATGCTGTCATTGTTTATTATTTACTGTGACAGCACCAAAACAGGCTGTTTAACGGGCATTTTACCTAACTTAATAAAAACAGTTGGATTGCATGAAAGCAATTTTGACATCAAAGCAGTAGGCAACATGGAAGCCTGCTCTGATATTTTCTTTGAATTCATATATTCTTAATTATCTATAATAACTTTTTAAAGCTTCCATTGAATTTTAGGTTGTTTATGTAGTAAGGTCTATTGCTGTGCATGAAGGCTTGGATTTTTAGGATTGCACATGTTAAACTGCAGGTCTTGTTGATGAATGTTTTCAGGTAACTCAATGCAGAAAGGTCAAAATTAGACTTTGTTCAGCTACCTTGCATTTCAGACATTAAGCAACTCTTAGCAGCTTTACCAGCAGAGTAAAGTCCAAAGAGTTCTTTTCCTTTCCTTTGAGAATTTGCCTGTCTTCATTAATCCACATGTGTGTTTCGACAGTTTTATGGGAGATTAATCATGGACTTGTAAACTGTGACAGAGGAAGTGGCCTCAAGACTAACCCAAATCCTCTAACAATTGTTTTAAATATTTCTTTCATTTAACTGTGGTGTTTGTTTTAAAGTCAGTGCTGGCCACAGTCAGCTAAAAACAGTATGTCCTTGGTCAGGCAAAAGTTTGGAAAGGGAGCATGGGGCTTCTTTGTTCAGATGCTGTAAACGCAGCAGGATTGTGTTAGGTTTGCAAAGATCATTGAAGATGTTGTTGGGTGATTTTATGGAAATAATTCTACAAATACTTATGGAAGATACTGGTCTCAAAACAAGAGAATGAAGAAGAGAGATGAAGATAGGTTACTTAGAGAATTAATTACTGATACAATTTGGGTTTTAAATGTGTGTGGCTTTAGTATACCAAGTAGTGCTGAAAGCAAGGGTATTTTGGCAAGGTCAACAAGGACATAACAAAAATTTATAGTTTTCTATTGAAAATAAGAGCAAAGTTGATTCAACAGGAAATTTATTGTCATTCCTGCTAGCATCCTTTGAATAATCATAGTCAAATTTTGGGTTTGTTTTTTTTTTTTCACTCAGGATTATTTTAAGCATTTTTAAGTACTGTTTCTTTTTCTGTGATTTCATCGTATGCTACTCGTGACTCCCAGTTCTAAATAAATAAAATGTATTTATTTATTTATTTTCCCAAGTACAAGAGAAACAAACTACCAAAAGAATGTGATTGGCACTGAAAGTGACTATTTACTAAGTGCTCTCAATTACTGAGAATGCCAAATCTTAGGCTTAGGTTTGTTTTGCCGCTGTTTTTGTGGGCTGTGAAGTAATTATTTGTTCAATTATTTTCATAATTTCCCAAGCAGTTTGATGTAAAGGAATTACTGCAGAAGTAGTTATACCATTGTCTTAATATATAGACTAAACATGAAATACTCCACGACAAATTAGAGTACACAATGCTATGTAGTTAATTTTGTACATTTGAGCAGTTTCCTATAATTATATAATCACTAAACACAGATTTTATACTTCATCCAGAGTCTAGCTGAAGTTCCACAATGTTTATTGACTCATTTATGGAAATTGGTTTTTTCCTCCTTGTACCTATACGTTAATAATCTTAGGCGCCTTGCTTGCCATTGCTCTCTGCTTGCATTCACCAGAATGATTAATGAGCACTCTGATCAGCAAATTCCAGATCTTTGTATCTAGCTGCTGTTAAAATAGTTCAGGGAAGTGATTCTTAATAAGTGCAATGTGCACACAGTGCTTGCAGGAAGTTACATTTTGTAGTCATTGGATTGAGTAATTAAATTGCCCAGCTACTGATTAACTTTGTGAGTGGTGGTATGAAATGTCAGCTATCAGATGAGGTAATTTACTTCTTGCCCCTACATACAAAGATTGCAGTCTGTCCTAGTAACTTGTAACAAACTCATAAGCACTGATATTATTGTACTTCAATAAATGCCTCGTGCTGACACAAGCAAACCCCTATGGACTACGCTTGTTATCCTGACGTGGGTTGGATTAAGATCTCAGTTATTCATTTGTTTCTTTTCATGGAGTACTATGCAAAAAGCTGTCCATTTATTCATCGGTTGTACCAAAAATGATTTTTTGTGGATGAAATCCAGAGCATATTTATCAGCATCTGAAACAGGAAGTGTCTAAATAACAGAAGACAATCTGAAAAATCAATGGAGACTAGAATTCTATAAAGCATATTAGACCTTTCAGGCTCAAGTTTACCTAGCAGCATGTACACCGTAGGAATGTCCAGCTGCAGGTGGGAAGTGAAGGGGGAAAGCTGGTTGAATGCAGTCATGGTGCTGGCGCAAGCTGGTGCTGGTTGAATGCAGTCATCCAGTATTTAACAGGAAGGGAAAACTGATTTCAGCACAAAATACAGGAGTGGGTCTCTGTTTTAATTTTTCTAAAGCCAGATGTTTATAGGGTGGTACAACTCATTTTTGTAAAGTAACCTGGTCATATATAAAGTTGCATTCCTTATGCCACAAACATGGATTTCAGCTACCTCCAAAAACCTGCTGAGCAGCAGGGACTGGAAAGAGAAGTCCTCATAGTGGCTTCTATTTGGACACTTGTCAGTCTTTTGTTAAAAGAATAAAAATGATTGCTTTTAAGTGCTTTAGTTGAGCAGGAGAGACACTTAAAGCCACATTTAAATGATATGTCTAGTTCATTTTGGTAACCTTGACTGAAAATGATGGTGACAATTCTGTTGCTGTTTTTACTGAGAGCTAGTAAGGTACTTAGGGCAAGGAAGAGTTTGAAAAAGAAGTCAAATTGCTAAGGAGAAATCTTTAGGACCATGTAGACATTTCTTTATAGTATACTCTCTAGTATGATGGTTAGGATTTTTGTTTTTTGAATTCATCAGCCTGCATTCATAGTGGTGATAAATTATAACATTTTACTGTCCAGCTTGAAATCATCAAGATGTGACTGGTAGGACATAGAATTTATATTTTTAGCAGCTGTAAAGCTGACATCTAGTTTTCAAGTGAAACTAAAATCCCTCTGTTAATACTTTCCATTGACTTATTAACTTGTTTGTTTACTTTGGTTGTGAAGCCATATCTTGGCTTGTATAGAGACAAGGCTTGAGTGTAGTCTTGCCAAAAGTGCATATATTTCAGCACAGTAACAATTAAGAATTTCATTAGAAATGAAACGTAAGCCTTTTCTGGTGGTCACTGAGAAGTTGATTGTAAACTTGAAATCAGTTGAAAGAAAGAAGACTGAAAAAAAGTACTTGTCTTTCCATGGCAGTGATAAAACAATCATTGTGCTCATCGATCATTTTGTCCATCCTTTCAGTAAGCATTCAAATACTGAAAGCAGCTCCAAACAATGTCATAAGAGATCTTCCTGAGAAGTTCACTGTATTTAATTATCACAGAAGACATGACTTGATCAGATCAATACTTCCCTGAGAAGGAAACTGCTAATTCTAATGGACTCAGTCTATCAGACAAAAGAAAGATATATTCCTCTGTTTGGAAGGAATTGCAAGCTTGAATTGTATATAATACACTATTTCTTAAATGATCAGTAGGAAATCCTACATAGGGGCATAACAGTGTTTTTATCTCCATAAGAGACATAATTGGCCATCAACATACAGAATGTTTGGTGTAGTTTACCCGGTGTGTTAGGATTCTGTTATGTAGTAGTCAAAACTAGATTATCAGTATAGCCACATGTGAATTTTAAATCCATACTTAAACTCTCACACCGATGCATATATTAAGATGCTATAAAGAAAATCCCAAGATAATTGCTTAAACATTCATTGGTAATTTGTCATTTGAAGCTCAAACTGGAGGATAGAAGTGTAAATAATTAAAGTAAACTGATAGAAAGCTTTAAAATGAGTTACACTAATGCAGTCTAGGAAAATCATTTCTGCTGACTGGTTATGATTTGCTTTCAATAGGGAAGCCAAAAAGCTCATCAAGAAAATGGGACTGTAGAACCGTGACCTTCCCTATCAGATCTAATTCCAGTGTATCTGTTGAAGTTGTTGATAAAAACGTTATATCTGCTTTCCGTTTCCTTGAGCCTTCAGTGCCAATGCATTCAGACACTGGAGAAGCTGTATTTATTTGCAAGCAGTACAATTCAAATACTGTTATGCCGCATTGAAACTAAGCCTATCAGTTCAAACTCACTGAAAGCAGTTGCCAAGTATACTGACCTGGCACCTGCTTCAGTCTTCTGGGTTGTGGAAGGTTAGCCACTCAGCTGCTCGCTGCAGTAGGAAGGGGGAGAAACTGGGAAAACTAGAAGAAGAGAAAGCTCATTGATCATGATAGAGGCAGGGGGATTGCTTACCAGCTACCATAATTGTCAAGCAGTAATTTCAACTTGAGGGAAATTAACTTCATTATTTCTCAATTAAATTAGATTTGGGGAGTTAGAAACATAAATATTAAAACAGCACCCTTCCTTCCCAGGGCTCACCTTCTGTTCCTTCTGCAGCTCCCCCACAAACAAAATCACCCAATACATGCATCTTTACCAATTGCAGGGTGTTTTTTATGTTGTTAGAAGATATGCAGAGCCATCACTGTCTCAAGATGGATGTGCAGTTGGAAAGTGCGTGTATTTTTGTACTTATAAATGCATGCATGTAGCAGAGAATATTTGATAGGCATTAAGTGGGGCTAAATTTTGAGCCTTCCACCTCTTTCTACAACGATCATTATTTCTGATATATATATATATATTTTACTGTTTCTTTTCTATGAAGGTGTGTAATGGCATGGTGTTAATATTCTTAGTGTGGTGCCTATCTACTGTTTTACAATTTTTTAAAAGAGTTTGCCATTTCAGTATTGATTGGAGGTTGTTGTTGAGGTGTTATTTTTCAGATATGGGAGTGAGATGCAGAGGTAATGGGATGTAACTAGGCACTGAGATGAAAGCTTATGTGGGATAGAATAAATCTCTGCTAATATCAGCTCCCTTGTGCTATTTTTTGTTGTTGTTGTTGTTCCAAATGTAGCAGTTTTATTTACAGTTATATAATTGCATTTTTTTTTCTATTTTTAATACCATTAAAAATGAAAATATGAAATAAATTGTATTTGGATACAGTTCTAGCTATTTTGATTTTGTAGTAAACCTGAAGCAGACTGCAAGTATCCTCAGAATGTAATCACTAAAGAGTAAGGAGGGAGATCTGTGCATTTGTGTTACCTGACATGTTGGTGGTGTTTTTTGCATTTTTTTAATGGATGTTTACAGTTAGTTTCAGTTCATTACAGCACCTCTCCAGCTAGTGAAGCAGAACAGCTGTGGTTTTATTCAGAGAGTAAATTATTCAGCTCCTGCTATAAAAATGTTACTGTTGAGGTGAGTTTTGAAGTATTACTGAATGAAAAGATTGCACCAATTTACTAGAGATACCATTTACTCATCATTAGCTTAGAATGTTTGTTGTAAACTCATGTTTTCCCCAGGCTGCCTGACCCATCTTGACATAGTGTGGACTGATTCCCAGGTGGAATAATAGAGATGTAAATTACTGGAACTCAATGTTCCTGTTGTGTTTTGGGAGCAGAGAAGAAGTGTTGTGTGATAAGGGGAGACAGAAGGAAAATGAGAAAGTATGACTGCAAAACAAGGCTCTGTGAGTCAGTTCTGCTTATAAATGAATGCTTTGTCACAGTGATCTTTCAGACACCCGCTGTCATTTCTCTCATTCAGCAGTGAAGAGATTCTCTACACCATGTAATAAGGATTTCAAAACTGATTCTGTTACACACTTCTTCAGAGATTAATTAAAAATCATCTTTCTTTGTCACTTCTGTGCTTGGCAACATTGGTATCTAGGTAGCCAGGGTTCATCGCAATTCCAGACAAGCAGCAGCAGAGTGTGGCAGATGCTGTAACACAATATACTATTGTGCATTTAAGGCAGAAGTTTGGCTCTCCTGTTACGTTGCCTTTTTTCGTGTATTTAAGACAAGTATTGTAAAATACTTGATTAGAGTTGAGAAGCTTCACTGTTGATAAAAGATGTAGGAGTCAGGTTAGCGGGAGGATGTGGTGGTTTGGGTGGTGCAGGTAGCATCAGACAACGAAGAATACAGGAAGTCTTTAGTGAAATTGTGGTGGACGTTTCATAGTACTAGTATGGGTGGCTTTGCTGGATGTTTCTTGGACTGAATAGGGACAACTAGCTTGGGGATGGGGCCTTTTATTGATCAGATGAGAATTTGGTGTTTGCAGAGGTGTGGATTTTCATTTGTTTGTACAGAACAAGGGGCAGGGCAAAAAGATAACTGAACTGTTACCGGAGAGAGAGGGTTCTCCACCTAAAAGTCTGAGAACTTTAATTTGCAGTTGAAAGAGCAGAATATTGGCTTCTGAAATGGGGAGTTGACTTACATGAAGTCCAAGGGTTTTCTCCTGCTGCCTTAATGGGCAGTCACAGAAGCCACGGTGCTAGAGTGCTAGGAATGCTGAACTTCACTGACGTGACTGTAATTCTGAACAGCTCTAACAGCTAATTAAACCTGTCAGTGCAACACTGAGCATTTAAAACATGCAGACATTTGGAAAAAATTGAAAATCTTAGTTATTACTGCAATGAAGCCTTATACAGTGTTAAGCTGTAGAGAGACAAATTTCACTCAAGCTGAAGTTTGACTTAGGGAAGTGGCTAGCAGTAAAGGGTTAAATAAAAAGAATGTCATGCATGTGTATGTGATTCTAAATCCAGAAGTGTTACATTTCCTTTGTTGGCACTAGTTTCTGCTGAATTTACAGGATATATATGGTGAAGACTAAGCCCTTCTGTTAATGGTCTGAAGTGTTTTAACAGCAGTGTGGCATGCTTGGTTGAAAAGGTTGGAAGATTTAACCAATGAAAGCATTGTATGTTTTATTCATACTGGATATTTGTCTGCTTAGCTTTTTGAGTTGTCCTGACCATCTTCATTTACAGAAATTATATATGGAATTAGATTTTCTTTAGCAGAGTACGGTACTTAGAGTAGTGGCACTATGGATGTGATTCTGTTTGGGGCACATGCAATGAAAGATTTTTATATATTTATATATATATTTATTTTATTTATACAGATTTTATTTTATATAAACAGTGATTCCAGTCTTTATGACTCTCCTGGGGAAAAAGTGGATACTGCTGAAAGGTGCTGTCTTTCTGCTCACTTGTCTTAGCAGTTCCCTGCTTTCTTCTGCCATGAAAGATGGGATCTAATATTGTGCAGTGGATGCACACTGAATACTGGAAGTATATTCATAAAAATGCAAACATATTGAGATATCTCTGCTAGAATTACTTTATTCTTCTGCTTTTCTAGATCCTCTCCATCCTCAACCCAGATGTTCAACAGCTAACTCCCTGAGTGGCTGTGCTGAAATTTACCTTGAAATTCTGGTGAGCTTTAGGGGATTAATGCTTCATGGGGTGGCTCAGGCTGAATCTCTCTGGAGGTACTCACTCAAAAGGAGTGGTTGGAATTCCTTGTGGTTCTTGAAGTCACCTACAAGTCCCTTCACTCTGTGAAATCAGTTGAGGCATCTGCTCTGCCATTTGTTAGTTTCCAATTAACAGTCCTGTGCAGTTCCCCATAGAGGCTGTGAAAAAGAAACAAGGAGGCTCAGCCAGCCTCAGCCAGGAAGTAAGGAGAAAATGTTATTTAGAATATGTGACAGCAGACATTTCCAGTTGTCATTGTTTGCAGCTCTGTAGTCTCTGAGGGAAGATGTTACCCCATCAAAGTTAAAACCTCATTATGTACTTTCTTCCCTCTCCTAAATTCACAGTACCACCACAACAGTTTTTCCTTTTTTGTTTCTTTGGTTTCTTTTTTTTTTCTTTCTGACTTGCTTTGGAACTAAGGACAATTACTCCATAGTACTAAAATAGATATCCTAACGATAACATACACATCTTTATGTGTTCTAAAAGTATAAAAACATGAAGTAGAAAAAGTTGATAAAACTTTGTTTGGAATACTAAATGTATGATGGATTTGATAAAATGACAAACCAAATTCCTTGAAAAACAAGGGCCGATTTGGCCATAATTGAAACGACTGTTGTTTGGACTATTTTTTTTATTAATAATAATAGTTTGAACATTTGACCACTGTATATTTGCCATATATATGTTTTTCCCAAGTTATTTAGTACATGCTCTGTATTTTGCTGGAATATGTAGACTATAGTTCTCTTCTGACAAAAGCTTTGGGTAGCTATGCACAGATGGTGTACAATGCTGTTTCTATCAGCCTTTCTCTATTAAGCAAAATTGTAGTATTTATTCATGGTGCTTTTCTTACCTAGATACTCTGTTTTTATCCATTGAGAGACAAAAATAAAACATTTTTTGTTATAGCAGACTAATAGTTGTGTTGTAGTAGCATGTGCTGGATTTCTAGTGCAGTGAAAATGGGATGGTTTGGACAGTAGTGGCTTGAGACAGGCAGAACTAGTGCTGTATCTGAACTAATGATTGTTTCTGGGAACTGAATACAAATGGTGCAGTTAGTTTGGTTTCTTTGCTACAAAAAAGCCATTAAACTATTTGCAGGTGCAAGTTGGCCCTACAAATGTCATCAGTGTGTTTAATTATAAATAATTATTATTGCACTGAGCCTGAGCTAGCAACTCTTGTTAGACCCAACCTGGCTTTTCACAGAGTTTTCTCTCTTGTATCCTTGCATGCCTGGCACAGTTAACCCCCATCATGGGCAAGCCATTCAGCTGTAATTGAAAGTTGACTTGACTTAACTTCCTATGAATCTCAGTAGCTGAAATTTTGAAATTGCTGTTAGGGAGAATTAATTTTGTTAGGATATTTTTGTATTTAGATTTTTACTGTATTTTTTCCACCTTTTCTGTTTCATTTTCTTCATTTTAAAGAAAAACTTGTAATATCTTCCTGATATTTTGACAAACTTGTATCATATTCATGCAGCAAATGTAAAATCTTGCACCAAAAAGTCCTTCTCTTTCTCTGTTATTGCTATGAGCAATACTGTTTGAGTCATCAATTTTGCCAAATCAAGGCTGTACATGTGCATGCATGCACAGACTACTGTTCGCCAGCATAAGTGCATCTCTTCTGGTCATCCATATTGCTAAAAACACAAGTGGATGTTTCTCTTGAAGTGATTGTTCAAATTACATAGTGTATGGAATCACTCTTTTAGTAAGGTACACCTCTTTGAAAGTTAGACTTCTAGTGAAAGAAATACATCCATTACTGCTGTCAGAAAGGTGATGTGCCAAGATGTGTTGGAAAACAGAACTGCGTCTGTTGTCTAAGGGCTACTACAGCACACCTTTCAGGTAACAAAGAACGTTTTTATGGCTTATAAGGATTGGAAACCCCTCAGCCATTCCTTTAATGAAATTTTAAGTGCTGCAAAAATGGAGGTGACCACCTAAGAAGAAATAAAGATTGCATATACCAATGACTACGAGCTTAACCTGACACCCATCCTGATTATTTTCTTGAAGGATCTCAATAATTATTCTTTCATGTTACAGGTCTAATTACAACCACATCTAGAAAACTAGATCGGGAGCAGCAGGCAGAACACATATTGGAGGTAAATAATTTATTTTCTTCTCTGATTAACAGCGACTATGAGTTCATTGTTCTTTTTCAGAAAGTTTTTCATACTTGATTACCATATGAAGAGTTTAGAGAACTGGATTTTGGAAGTAATTTGCTTTTGTGTTCGTTAATTATAATGTAGTGCGTAATGCTATCTGTTAAAACAATGTGTCGTGACTTTTTATTAAGAATTAAGATACAGATGAAGGCAATTTTTTGTTTCCATTTCTGCAAACCAAGATTTTCTTTTTTTATGATTGTTATAATGATGATTCTTGTTTTTTTTCTTTAAGTATTGGACTAGTCAGTAACACCCTTTTGAATATAGACCTGTTAACAAGCAATGCAGAAACTTTTTTATAAACATTGAGAATGTAAACAGGTTGGGTAGACATTTATTTCTGTATAACATGTTTATCAATCATAAGTAGATCAGTTGTCAAAATGTGCATGGTAGAGTCCAAGAACATGAAATTTACGCTCAGATCATTTTATTTAGCTCATTTAATTGATATCTGGAATTTATGTAATAGATATTCTTCTTCTCTGACATATAACGTGAAAGCATTATCCTTCACCTGCAGTGAGAACTTAAGATGTAGCCATCACCATAAACATTATAGTTAGATCTGGACCCTCTTTTCTGTTTTTCCTTCAGGATAATAGGTAGAGAACTACTAGGTTGAGTAATCAAAGCTAACTTTAGAGCTGCTCTAGTTCTTTTTCAGCTTATTTCTTCTGCAGTGTGTTTCTTGTGGAAGCAATAGAAGCAAAGTGAATTAACTGGCAAATCTGGTTTAGTACTAGTGACATTATTCCTGTAAATTATAAAGCCGCTATATTATTCATTTCTAAACTGCCTCTTGAAATCTGCTTCTGTCATTTTCCTAAAGCAGTTCATGTCAGTTGTATCTCATTTCTGTGACCCTCTTTTATGTGGATAGGTATTGTAGAATTGGTATCTGATGACTTTTGCTTCTATGCATAGCATATTGTACTGACTTTTCTATTGGATTTATACAGTTACATAAAGTGAGCTGTGGATCATTCTCTGCCTCTGAAACCACCAGGCATAGTATGGCTTTGAATGTGTATAACATATCCCCAGAACAGGCTGGCCATGTCCATGTTGCCTCTTGAGAGTGGTGCCTGAATTATGTGAATTCTCGAATAGTAGCTAAACAGTATCTGGGAGAATGCTGTTTGTTTTGGTCATAACTTCTCAGAGTTTATACTAACATTGTAAAGCTGTGTGGTAATGTTCAGGTAATGTTCATGCCTACATTCCAGATCCTGTTTGCTATCATACTGCCAACACAATCTGTAAGAACAAAGCCCTGCCTCTTGATATTACAATAAATAAATAAATAAATAAATAAAAATAAACTGAGCAAATTTATCGTATTCTATTACAAGATAACATGTACAGAACTCAGGCTTTTTTAAGGTTGCAGTATCACACAGTGTCATACAATGGTACAGAGATAGTCTACTTTCAGCATTCTCCATAAAGAGTTAAGCTGATTGCACTTAGTTTGGAATGTTGATTACTGCCTAGTGGTGTTCTTTATAACTCATCATTTGTTCTTCATTTTGAATCCCAGCTAGTTATTAAAGTTTTAAATAAAAGTTTGCAAAGCATCCATTGCCAAAATCCTTAACTGCAGTGTGATAGTGACAGCATGGCCCAAAGTAGCAGTTTTCCCATTTATTCGTTTTATGTTGACATCTTTGAAAATGGGTTGGAAAGAAACCCAGAAATGCACAGAATGATGGACAATATTATAAGCCACTTGAGCCAAGTGCTGTGCATCTGGCTAATTAATTGAGCATTGAAATGTTAACCAGATGGGTTGATGGGTTTATTCTTTGTTTGCTATTAAAAATGATACTTGTTTGCACTCCTGCTTACGTAGTATTAATTAGTATGTCCCATTCTTTTTATTCCCAACTTGTAACTCTTTTCTGAGTGCCAGTTGGATAGCTTACTTCTAATGCAATTATTTCAGAGTTAACTTCATGTTATTCCCTCATGTCTTAGTGTCCTATTTGTTATGTCAGTAGTGTCTCCTATTGCATCAAATCAAACAACAATTTGCCTTTTTTTTTTTTTCTTGGCTCAGGGCAGTATTATGTTAACAATTTATTCTGTACCCTGTGAAAATGCCTCTTCTGATGTGTGTGGGTTTTGTGAACTGGAAGATATGTGATAGTGTTCAATTTTATGTACTAAAGAGAACCGATAATCGTATTTTGAAATCCTACCATCTATTAGAGATGAGGATGAATATTTCCATTTCATGTCCCTTAATGTGTTTTGTCGTGATTGATCACTGTTATCATTTTACGCTTTTTCATTTCCTACATGCTTAGGAATTATATCCACACTTCATTTCTATTTCTGTATTTCTTCCTAAAAAAGATTGAAAAGGACCAAAAAAGAGCATATCAGATTATGTGCAAAAGTATGACTACTGTCAATCACGTCAATAGTAAATTCCTTTTCTAGTCAGGGATTTAATCAGGGATTCAATTGTAGTCTTCAATTAGTAGACCTATTTGTATCCATGTTGTGTTTTTATGTTGAAGACAGAGTGCAGTCAGAAGATGATGGGCCTGCTTCTGTAACTCTCTTATTAACCACACACTCTCAGGGGCAGGAAGCAGGAACACCACTCCCCCCCATCTCTTTTCTTCTTTGAAATAGGTTCTAAATTATAGCTTATCAGATAGATGTCTTATTAGCTTATGATTATTGATAAATTATTGGCAATTATAATATTATTGAACAGTAATAATTAAAAATAAATATATGTTAATCGGTGAGGGGTTAAGTAAGTAAGAGGTAAAGTGAAAAGGTAAGATTCCTACGTATGAAGTAAGTTTCTGCATCAGTTTGGTCTATTTCTATTACGTAATGTCTTTTCTATGTTTTTTAGCTTCAAATTAAAAGATATTTTAATTTTATTGAATTTTTCTTCACTATCTGTTTTACTATTATTGTATCGGTGCTAGAATTAACACTGCAGAAGATTTCTTGCTCACTTTCTGGCTTTCTAGTAGAAACTTGGTTTCCTTTCCCATTTCATTTAGGCTGTGAAAATAAATTATGTGTATTCCTTTAAAAGGCTGTTCTTTATGCTTATTTCAAACAAGTTAGTATTTATGTCTTTAAAATGTAGAGTTTTTAATGCATAGGCCTGTCAGATTTTGGAAATAATAGCCTTATAAATTGCATTTTTTGAGGTGTAAAATCAAATATTTAAATTCAAACATTGCAAGGAAACACTAGGTTGAAAGTATGTTAAGATATTACAGTGAAACTGTTAGCAGAAATACTAAACACGTGTGCTGTTCCTGTATTCAAAAATCAATATTTCTGTTACAATGCTACAAAACAATGGAATAGATTTAATATATACCTATGCTGCAAAATAATGGAATCAACTCTTATGATGCTTGATGTATGGCATGTAACATTAAGGTAGTAACTGAATAAACCTTTGCAGTTCTTTCCTAACTGCCTATCAAATAACTTTATTCAACAGTCTTTAAGTAACTGACGTTAGAGGATTACTTTACAGCTGTAGGGAAATGTGATTTAAAAAGAGCATTGTTAGAAAGGCTGCAGTTGAATTGAGTACTAACCCTGCATTTTTATTTATTTATTTTTTTAAATAAAACTAGGTAACAGTAACGGACAACGGTATTCCTGCCCAATCAACAGTTGCACGGGTGATTGTAAAGGTTTTAGATGAGAATGACAATAAGCCTCAGTTCTTGCAAAAGTTCTACAAAATCAGACTCCCTGAGCGCGGTAAGCCAGAACGAGAGAGGACTGCTAGGAGAGAGCCGATCTACCGAGTTATTGCTGCAGATAAGGATGAAGGCCCCAATGCAGAGATCTCTTATAGCATTGAAGATGGAGATGAACATGGCAAATTCTTTATTGAACCGAAAACTGGAGTGGTTTCATCAAAGAAATTTTCTGCAGCAAGGGAATATGATATACTTTCAGTGAGTCAAAATCTTGTATATCATGAATATGTGAAGTGTTCTTTTATCTGTATTTCCATCTCTTTTTGTTCAATAGCTGGCAGATGAGAGACTGCAGTATCTGAAGGAAGAAAGAATCAACAGATCCAGAAGTATTGTTTTTTTATGGGTTGTTTTCTTTTTTAAAGGATGATTTCAGATGTTTGTATTGAGAAAGAGAATCAAGAAGCTGCTGCTGTTTTCCAGAACTTGACAGATAATGAATAGACTGAGGGAGCATAACTAATCATACTGAATCTCTTTCAGGAAGAAAGCAAAGTAGAAGTGAATTTATGGTAGTGTTTTATGCTATTATCAGGTGCTTCATGCTTTTTGTCCTTTTGCTCCCCAGATAATGAGGGGCAAGTAGCACTTTGAGAGACACTTAGCCTTTTGGGATATATCTCACAAAAACAAACATGTCTGGAGCTTATTATTACTTTTCCATTTATGTGTCATAATGATTTATGTGATCCTGTAGCCTAAAAGGTGTGTTTGTTTCACAGATTAAAGCTGTAGATAATGGTCGACCACAAAAATCATCAACTACACGGCTTCACATAGAATGGATTCCAAAGCCCATCCCACCCACAGAGCCCATTTATTTTGAGGAAGAATTTTTTTCTTTTACGGTGATGGAAAGTGACCCAGTTGCTCACATGATTGGTGTAATAGCTGTTGAACCTCTTGGAATACCACTTTGGTTTGACATAACGGGTAAGGATGCCTTAAGGGCTTTTATTATTAGAAACAAATGCATGGATTCTGAGATACCGGAGGGCTCATTGCAGCTTGATTTCTTAACTATTCTAATCGGAATTTGGGCATTCTTCAGCTGTAGGTATCTTTATTTTTAGAATTTGTTTTGTTTAAATCAAAATTACTATTTTCATCCATGTCACTATATATCAAAAATACAATTGCACTGCAAAATGTTTTTCGTGTTGCAGTTTTGGAAATGATTTATAAATATTGTGTCTGTGAAATTAAAACAGATCAAATCAATTTCATGAGTTATGGGATAGGGAAAGAAAGAAAATGCAAGTTTTCTGCAGATGAGGATAGTACACCCCGAGATATACTATACAGTTCACACTGATTTCTTTTCTTTTGGTCTGCTCCTCAGTCTGCTTGCTTTGATTCAATACTAAAAGGAAAGCTTGTCTGCTCCTAACCCCAACAAACTTCATCCTGTACATATTCTTACAGTTGTAACACACCTTAACCTTTATTGATACATATATTCCAAGGGTTGCTGGGAACAGCAACAGTTAAAAACAAAGTTTGTAAAACATATACATGAAACAGGAATATGCAAATACTAACTACTTGAGGATGTTCTCGGAAAACTTTCAAGCTCTTCTGAGAACAGACACAACTTCCCCTGAGTGCATGCTTCATAAATGAACAGCATGTGACATGATTGATATCACTGCCAATGTATAAATATTTACGTAGAGTTTTCATATGGTTCTTTTTAATGTATTCATGAGAAAAAAAAGTTTTTGTCCAAATTGATCATAGCCCAATAAAAGGAGTTTGAATTTAGACAAAATGTGGGGAAAAGATCTGTAAAATTTTATAGAGAGCAAAGGGTTAAAGATGCGTCCTTGCATTCTCATAGGGGCAAAGCTATTTTTATTAGAGATATTTTGGGACTGAGACTACTCTTTTACAGTTCTCCCAAATATACATGCACATAGATGTAGGAACAGAAAAGGAGAATATACAAAAATAGCTTAAGTGAGTAAAGATGAAGTACGAGAAGGTTATTTGTGCTCAATTTCAAACAAGGTCATCCAGTAAACAAACAAACAACATCTGTAGACCAGAAAGAGATCATTAAAGGAAAGGTTAAGGAAGGGATGTTGTCAGAAAAAGGTGAGTAGTTCACTGAATGAAGGAGGATGTTTACTTGTAGAAGAGATCTTTTCTTTTTGGTCTCAGTCCAGAGTTTGGGATCTTGGTAGTAGAACTTGTTAACTCAATTGGGGATTTATTTTTCTATCGTTCATTTTAGTTTGTTTCAACTGCTGTGCAGTCTGGGTATTGTGTAACTCTGAAAAGAGTTCTGGTGATAGTTACATTTTGATTTGCTGCTGCAAAGCATGCAACACAGTTTGGACATTTAAAGCATTTTTATTTTATGCTTAATGCAGAAAACAGATGCTATTTTTAAAAAGGCAAGTACAGAAAACTCCAAGGGGAAAGAACAGGACTTGTCCACAGACTGTAAAAGAAACCATTTTGTTTTGACTGCTTTTTTTGATGAAAGTGTTTTGAAAAGTTTGATATATGATCATGTTGTCGGTCTATCAGCTAATCTTATAGGTAGTCACTTTACTGCCCTCTTTTACTGTTTCTAATAGCATGAATTAATTTGATTGACAGCTTTCCTTTGTGTTCTTTGCTTGCTTTCCATGCTTTCTTTCTTTTTGGCTGAGCCAGGAGACAAGCTTGCTAGTGAAGTATTTTACATCTTTCAGATGGCTTGTGACCTGAACTGTACAGCAGAAGGTATCTGCTGAGATCACATAATTTATTACCAGATTATGAGATCTGAAATGAAAGCGTACATTTATAAACTATTTATTTTATTAACCCTTCGGAAATCAAAGTGCTCACAGTTGCATTTGTGACAGGTTCGTTTTTGTTTTGTTTTGTCATCATTACATTTATATGGCATCAATTCAGAACTTCAAGTTTTGGCTTTGTCCAAAACTGTTGCTGTTACACTTTCAGTGTACCAGACACAGAAGTTCAGTTTGAGTTCTGCTTCACTGGATGAACAGATACTATCACTGCTATAAAAAATATTAGGGAAGGTCTTTATGATTTCCTTGAAAAGGGAAGAAGAAAAAGATGATTACAGAACTTGTCATGGCATCAAGGAAATTAGATGAGAAGGTTCATTCACCCCGCTCTTCCCTTCAAATGGCAATAACTCCACTGAGACATTAAATTCTCCTCTCCTTGCCATCTGAGAAAATGGTATTGCATGCCAGCTGTAAAAGTTGGAGACTCACTTTCTGAAGCTGACATCTCGCACAAAGCCAAATAAAAAATTTCATGTAAACCTGCTCCAAACAAAGCTGCTGTCTTTCATGCTGTTCAGTTCATATCCATTCACATGATTTGGAAACTGCTGCTAGGCTAGGAAGAGGAAATGGCTTTTGATGAAACTAGAAAAATGTCATTATCTTTGTCCTTACTTGTTACCAACTATCTTAAGTTCGGTGAAGCAGAATCCAGCCCATCTTTACTAAACTGATATGTCTGTCATGAAGTTGAATTTTCTAAAAGTGAATGGGCGCCCATTTCAGTATTAACTGCTCTCCCTTAAATAAAGTATAAATTTGCCCATCTGGAATTTTACCCTCTCACTTCTAGCCTTGGCTTTTCCTAAAAGGCATTCAGTGATTTACAAAACATGGCATGTAAAAACTTGTAAAATAATAAACAAAAAGAGGATGCAGATTATATCTGAATGCTGTCCTTATGCAATTTAATTAGAAAAAGACACATACACAGTCAGGAGGAGTTGGTTTGCCATGTCTAGCATTGGTTTGACCAAAATAAAAATGGATTCTTCCATTTTAGACAGTTTATTTAGAGGTCTAAAGCAATTCTAGTTAAATGGCAGTATTTATCATTATTAACAATATTTGATCTTAATGGACGTTGTATTCTCCCAACAGTCTGCTCAGAGTGGCATGATGATCAATTAAATGTTTAAATGGCGAAGTGTAGCTATTGATCTACACAGTTATTTAACTATATTTCAAAGGGTAATTTGAAAGTTTTGCAAGGAAAGATAGCTTGTTTCAGAAGGAGATAGGCATATTTAATCATTGATGATTTAAACAGTACTCATTTGAGATCTTATCCCAGTAGAGGCTGGATAATGAATTCTTCAGATACTCTGCTTTGACATGAGTATCCTTTGGAGATAATAGAGATTTTTCACATTGACTATATTCAGATACAAATATAGTAATTTATATTCTGATTCAAGAGACGTAAATTTGACAGCATTTCTGATTTGGAGTTTTTGTTTATTTTGATACAGAGTATGTTTTTCACTATCTATCCTGAATGTCTACCCATAAAATAAATCACATTTCACCTACTAATGATCAGTTTCCCACAATTTGTTATCTTAAAATTCTGATTAAAAAAACAGAGAATCTTGTCTAAGAATCTATCTACTAACTGTCCAAAAGCCAGACAAATCAGCTTCATCCAAAACTAATCAGTTTTAAGTATCTGTAAGTAGCAGCATATATTATTACCAGAAAAAACAATGGGTTTAAAATATGTGTGTATATAAGTATGTGTGTATATAATTCCACCTTCATTAAACATCTGAAGCCAGAACATGACCATACATGAAACAGTAGAATGATACTGTGTTTTATGAACCTCTCCCTCTCCTAATTTCCTGAACAAGGTGGCAACTATGACAGTCGATTTGACGTGGACAAGGGTACTGGAACTATCATTGTTGCTAGACCTCTTGATGCAGAACAGAAATCAAATTACAACTTGACAGTGGAGGCAACAGATGGAACCAGATCTATCAGCACTCAGGTAACGGACTTTCTAAAGAAGTGTTAATAGAAGGAGGAATTTGTAGCTGCATGGAGGGGAGGAGTTACCTTTAATCTGTATGTTTATGTTTTACATCCTGGACAGTGAACATGGTTTATGTAACTTAGGGAGTTTTTGTAAAACAGAGCTGGATTCTGATATTCATAGAGTCATGGTATCTGACAGTCCAGGTAGAAGGTGCGTTAGTTTGCTGTAGTCTGAGTCAGCAGCTTTTAACTTGTGTCATTTTCCTACATTAGCTAAATAAATGAAAATAGAAACAATGCCCCTCCATGCATGATTTACTCAAAAAAAAAAAAAAAAAAAAAAAAAAAGGATTACTTCTTATCTGAATTACTCCTCTTTTTCTACTTCCTCCTAATCAGTATGTTATATGATTACTTAGCTTGGATTTTGAAGGACCATTGTAAGATTTTCTGATTTTTTTTCTAAGATCTGTGGATAATAAATTGTATAATGTCCAGCTGCTGTATTATAAAACAGAGCTGCTCCTTCTGCATGATGTGCTTACAGAAACAAGGTTTAGAAGACAGCATCTGTGTGTATCATCCAGAGTAATACTTTCAGTGGAGGTAGAGATTGCTGATTTCTGGAGAGTGTTTGGCAATCTCTGACAAGACAAATGTCTTTAAATCAACCTAAGTTCCCATGGCAGTTGCAAGTATTTGCAGTTTGGATGATAGGAAGCTCTGTAAAGCTGAAGCCTCTTGTAACCTAATGGAAATATCTCATAGTAAAGTGAACTCCCATTTTCCCCATCTAGTTTGTTTCCCCAGCCCAGAACCTGAATATAGTTAGTTTATCAGAGATGGGTGTGAATGGAACTGTGAGCGTACAGGAACTCTCCTTTTATTCCAGAGGGAAAGGAAAGGAGTCATTTACTGAACTAAAACTGTTGTATTTGGATGATGATGTATCCATGTTACCTGTAATTAACTTGCCTCTTTGTTATGGACTGAAATGCAATCTGTGCATTGCTGCTTCTATGTTCACAGAAATCTTTGTAATGTATGTAATTTCTTTTTGTTCAACTTTTCTTCAGTGTGTGTTCTTCTGTTGTTTCACCCTATGTTGTTGTATGTCATCTTCCTCCTTTCAGCCAGAGCAAAAACAATTCCTTGTGAACATTTAGGATTTACAACAGTCTTTTGTGGAGATCATCTCATTTGATAGATCAAATAGACTAAAAGCTGTAGTCAAAGTTTGCAAGAACAGCTGTTTCCTTTGAGAACTTACTTTTCCTTTAATGGTGAAGATTGGGAATGATATTCCAGACCACATATCTCTAGATACTACAATAAGTCCCCCAGCAGAACGTGAGCCAGAACTCACTGCTTTCCTAACCATGGTACCATTGCTGCTGATGCTGATAGTCACCATAAAAGGTTTGGAGAATCCTGCTGTAAATTTGTTGCCTAGTTGTAGTAAAAATACTGAGCAGATTCATTTCTACCAAATCCAAAATGCTGGAAAAATGGTATGACTTAGTGTGAAAAAAATTAGAAGAATTCTAAATCCAGCTAAAAGAGGACTTAATTTGCCAGGCAAGTCAGAAGACAACTGGAGGGTTTTGTTTTGTTGGGTTTGTTTTTTGTTTTTTCAAGAGTTCAATCAAAATGCCACCATGCAAAGTGTGTTAGTGTAACTTGGAGGTTAGTAAGTGATGAACTTGTGGTCTCAAGTGACTGCAGACGGTTTACCTAGTGCTGCTGCTTATATACAGTTGAATTGACATTTGCATCCCGAGCTGTCACATTTGAGCCATGATCTGTTTTGTATGCTGAAAGAACTCGGAAGGTCATGAAAATACTTTAACCCTCACCCCTTCTCTTCCCCTGGGTCATGTGATTCATTTAGTTTTTCTCAGAAGTGCACAAAGTAGCTTTTGTCCAAATTCTTTAAATGAATTTGTTGTTTTAGCATTTTGTAAAGCTGGGTGAACATTATGAACATTTACCACAACAGTCCTCTGCAGAAGAATTGGAATGGCAGTCTTAAATTTATTTTATTTCTGTGATTGCTTTTTGTGTGATTTTCTTTCATGCCTTTACTTTTCCTCTCTCAGCTAGACTTGGCAAGAATCGAGCTTGTGGTTTCTGTTACAAGAACACAGAGACTTCCTTCTCATTATCCTCTTTTTTTCCCCCTGCCTGTGGGATAAGCAAAAGTTAGCCGTTGCTGTTTGAGTCTCATGTTACTGTGGTATGCAGATTGGGAAGCGTGGATTACTTCAAACTCTGAAACTGTTGGTGCATGTACAGACTCCTGATTTTAACTGTTTCTCTTATCTCCCCTGTAACTCTTTGCCCACCCAAATCGATTGATCTGCTAAGATATCCCTCAGGACTAGAGTTAAGAAGATAAATTTCAGGAATGAAGCTTACCTTCAGGGGAATTAAAAATGTTGATGTGCAGTCAAAGTTGAAGGTGTTGTTTATGGCTACCAGCATGTATGTTTCATTACTCACTGTACTTGCTACTGAAATAACTGTGATTAAAGTTGGTATGTTGACATTCTGTAGGATCCTTCTAAGAGCTGATAAACGGTAAGGAATGATGGGCACAAAAACTCCAAATACTGAGCACGCGTTTTTGGATCAACAATATGCAGCTTTTAGCTTGCAAAGTAGTTGTAAATGTTTGAAATACAGTACACAATTTAACAGGCCTTGATTAACAGCAGATTAAGTAATCTTGTGTTTTGACTTGAAAACGATGATGACATTTTCAAAACACTGGGGAGGGGGACAAGAAACAAAAAACATAAGTCTCATTGTGAGTAAGTTGTGTACAGAATGGACTTCAAACTAGAAGGCTTTTGCTGGCCTTGGGCCCTTAACATCTGTAGAGTATTTGACTCTTTCAAGGCTTCAGTTAAATAGGTTTTTTGAAAAATACAGCAGCAGTAGGCGTGGAGGCTATTAGAATTTTGTATGCATCTAAATGCCAAATGCATGATGCAAAGCAAGGACAAGCAAATTCCATGCCTACAGTAGTGGTATTTGTTTGACAAATGATGTTAAGGATGATTAGGAAGGAATATCATTTGAAAAACAAATCAATGTACTTATGTTTTCAGATTATAATGTTTTGGTCTTAAGTAGAAATGGTTATTCACAGGATATGCGAAGCAGTATATGAACTATTGAGTTGCTTTTTGAAAGTAAATAACAAATCTTGTTTTGAGCTATGCTGCTTCCAGACTTTTCTATGTCTATCAGTTCTTTTCATTAGAAATAACATTTAAAATGGTGTAAAGCTAATTGCAGCATTTTGCCTATTGCTGTGCAATTGCAGAATATTTAATCTTGCCTTATGCAAAATTGATGTGGATATTATGCTGTGGGGTTGATAAGTCTTCATTGACTAAACATGCTTTTTGGCATGTGATCCCCATACTGCTCCACAGAGACATTTTGGAGACAGAATTTATATTGTTTGTATAGCATATGTACAGCATTTATAATATCGCTGAATAACATAAATTTTTGCTTCTGAACTTGAATATAAACATGCCAAAGTGACTAAAATGTTACAATGAAGGAAGAGAAGATTTAAAACCCAACAAGGAATCAAAAAATGAAAAATTAGATTAGAACAAAGAAACATCACTGTTACACACTGAGTATGTTTAATCAGTGGCACATCTCTTCTCTGTAACACACTAATAATCAGTGCATTGCAATGCAAATTTAGGTTTCATCAATCATATAATTAATATACTTCATGTTCTGCCTGTAGGTAATCCTGGTCTACTTTGTTCTGTTTCTGTATGACCGGGCTGTATTAGTCTCTGTGAGATCTACTTATAGGCTTGCACATTCAGTCAAGCTTCTTCAGTCCCACACTGTTTCAATTCAGTGATCGTGTTATTCTATTCACATTAGTCTATTAATGTCAAACTTTTCTATTGTGTGCCTCTTGATATTAAACTTCTTAAGAGATAATATTCATATAATTTATTTTAATTTAATCTTATAATTTCACTGAAATTTTACGTTGCTGTCTTTTATTATACATTTTACTTTAGAATAGCACAAGCACTTCATGTAGTTACTTCGTTCTCAAGCACACAAACCCATCTCTTTCTGTATGAGCCTTTAATAACTGTGTGTTCAATTTTACTTCTGTCTTCTGTTGCCTTTTATTTAACATGAAGACCGTAACAGCTTATATGACAATTTGGCCTTGTCACATTTAGAAGAAAATGCACATGTAGTACCTGTCACTTAGCATCAGCAAAGATTCTCTGACTTGAAAGCAAGGTTTTCTTGTCTGTTTGTATAATAGTTTAGGTTGGAAGATATCCTGCAGCTCATCTAGTTCAGACTCTGGTGGCTCAGAGCAAAGCAAACTGCAAAACTGCATCAAGTTGTTCAGGAACTTGTCCAGTTCTGTGCACCTGAGATGACAGGGCTTCCACCTCTTCTTTGGATGTGCTTTTATGGCAGTGTTTGACAACCCTTCCTGAAAAGAAGGGATCTTATGTATAATTGTAGTTTCCCTTGTTGGAGCTTGTGAGCGTTTCATCTTGTTCTTTCACTGTGCACCTCTGGATTTTAGTGGCCTTCCACTGGTTCCATTTTAGTCTCTCTCTTGCTCTGCTGAGCTCCAGACTGTAGTGGACCTATAAAATCACAGGCAAATTGAAGGAGAGTGATCACCTTAGTAAAGCAGCCCAGCGTGCAGTTAGCCTTCATTACTATGAGGGTGTGCTTTGATTCATGTTATACTTGTCCATCAGAATTCAGAGATGGGCACAAAGTAACACAACATCAGTGACTGAGAAATGGATAGATGAAAGGCTTCTTCGGCTGAGGCAAATGGAAACTTTGGATTTTAGGTAAATTTAAAACAATTGCATTTATTGATCAAATTGTGTGTTTTGATTTGTATTTACCAGTATGTAGAAAAACTACATGCCTGAGCAAGTGATTTGATAAGTAATGGAATACCTGAGCAGGCCACTCATGACTGAGTCAATCTATTAGTTCCTTAGCGATACGTTTGTTAATAATATAATTGGCTTCACAGTCACAACATTCCTGGTTTTCAACTTAGTACTTCAGGCATTTTGTTTTGTTTTGTTTTGTTTTTGTGCTGTTGCAGTCTCAAATTGCTGCTTTTCTGTATTCATTTTCTATATTTCATCAGCACAGATGGCCGTGTCTTCCACATGGAAGACTTGCAGTGGCTGTAGAGTTGCATACCCTCTCACCTCCAAGTTCAGTCTAAGTTTCTGTATTTTCTCATTTGAGGGGAAATGCATGTGAACTTCAATAATGATTTTGATTTAAATTAAACAAATTTTACACTTTATCTTTTCACTTATGTTTTTCCAAGTCTGAACTTAATAATCTTTCATGAAGTAGGTAGGGAGTAAAAAACTGTGAGGGTACATTCATGTTGAAGAGCATATCATCTGTGGATAAATTGTGTTGTATACAGTCTTTTAAATTTGCACTTATACGACATATATCAGTGTAATTTAATTTATATTAAAGGTTGGGTTTTCTGCTTTTTAATTTGTTAGCTATCCTTATTTGGTTTCATTTTTACTTTTCCTGAGCATGTAGGTGCTCATGAACTGCTCATAAACTGCTATGTAAGTGACTGTATTAGACCATTCTATATTTTATATCAGCTTTTCTTCCAGGATGCATTAAAATGTATTGCGTTTATTCATCTCTAGTCAGACAATCTAAAAAAGGCATATTTATGGTCATACGTTTTTTATTCTTGCTGTTCATTTTCCAATTGAATTTGTTATTGAATATATTTAAAGCCCTGACCTAAAACACATCTTCGGTCAGCTGCTATTAATTTTCTCACTACTGAAAATCGGTATTTATTCTAACTTTTTATTTTTCATCTCTAAGTAGTTTCTAATCAATGACAAAGAAAAAAAAACATACCAACAAAGTCCTTAGTTTCCATAGCAACCTCTTGCAAGGGATTTTATCAATGTGCCAAAGAATTACATTTTTTTCCTATTTATTCTGTTTCCTGAGAATTCTGGTAGATTTTCCTTATTAATAGCAGTGATAGTTCGTATTTGTCGTATCGGACTGTTTCAAACAGTGAAAAACTATGTATATGAATATTTCCCCAAATGTATAATGGATTATGATTCATTGATCTGAAACACCGATGACTGTGTACTAAAAAAATCATGGGGCTGTGCTTACATCTTCAGATGCTAGTGTGCACATGTATATACGCAGACCCCTCTACTATCTGACAGTAGAGCTCAATGTTATTAATAGTTCATGTTAAACAGAAGTATTGCCATCTTTTTATTATTATTTTTCCTGTAATCCAGCACGAGTGGCTCCATCTTGTCCTGCTGAATAGTTTTCATTTAGCACCTTATTCCATTTTTCCAGTATCTCATTTTAATTTTGTTTTGTGCCAGGTCACTCTTCCTATTTTCCTCTGTGAACGAAACTGAGGCAAAATTGTATTTTAGCACAAGCTTCTTCTTAGTTGCTTCTTATATTTCCTGATGATCTTGTTTACCCACAGATGGTTTTGTGGTTTCAAATAAACTTAAAACTTTTTTTCTCCTTGTGTAGTATTTCATTCCATGTCTGGCTCCTAATTCTTAACATTCCACACTTGCCCTATTCACCTGTGTTCCTATATTACATTTTATATGCTTGTCTGTTTTCTCTTTTATCTGAGTGAAGTTCTTCATGAAAACACTATTTCAGGTGACAGTTATTTCAGCTAGCAGACTGGGTAATGTCCCAGTTTGGGGGAATATCCTTGTATTTTACCATAGAGATTTACCCAGAAGTTCTGCACCCAGTTCTTTGTGTTCCCACACTCTCACTTCAGTTCATCAGGCTGCACTGTGGTACCTCCAGGGTTTGGTGCAGCGATTTGTTACTTCTATGCAGCAGTCTTTCTACTGTTACTTATAATAAAATCCTTCTAATGTTCTTGGAAGCTATTTTTGACTTTGAGGAAGATGAGGCACATTCAGATTTAGTGACTTCCATCTTCTCTGTAACTCTTAACTATACCTCTCTCCTCTTCCCTGGAGAAAAAAAAAAAAAGAAAAAATTTGTCTTACATTGGAATTATGTACATATATGATCTGATTTCTAATGATACTCTTTTTCATTCCTGTTTACTAGAAATTATTAAAGCTTTCCCTTCCCAATGTATAATTTCAGGTGTACATCAAAGTTATAGACACAAATAATCACAGGCCTCAATTTTCTGCTTCAAAATACGAAGTTGTTATACCTGAAGACACCGTACCAGAGACAGAAATTTTGCAAGTTAGTGCCACAGACAGAGATGAGAAGAATAAACTGATATATACAATGCAAGGCAGCACTGATCCCATCAGCCTTAAAAAATTTCGTCTGGACCCTGGAACTGGATCTCTTTATACCACAGAAAAACTAGATCATGAGACCATGAACCAGCATATTCTCACAGTAATGGTAAATAAGCACAATGTGTACTGTATTCTATAATAAGCACTTCTTGAAAAATCTTTTATTTTTCCCCCTAATGCAAACATTTATTTGTACATTTAATTTGTATTCAGTCTTTGACTGGTAAAGGGTGAACCTCAAATAATTAGTAATGTTTGGTGAACTTCTGAATTATCAGTGATAATTACTAGTATTATGCTAATTGTTTTAGGTTCGAGATCAAGACGTTCCTGTAAAACGCAACTACGCTAGGGTCATCATTAACGTCAGCGACACAAATGACCATGCACCATGGTTCACCAGCTCTTCCTATGAAGGCCGTGTGTATGAGTCAGCAGCTGTTGGATCGGCAGTCCTCCAGGTTACAGCATTAGATAAGGACAAAGGAAAAAATGCAGAAATTGTATATTCTATTGAATCAGGTATGTTGATGTTCTTATATCTTCAGTTTGTTTTTAAAATGATACTTGGTCGTGCTTTGTTTCAACTGTAGACATGTAAAAAACAGCTGTGAGAGTACACATCCTATTTTGTGTCACGTATTTAAAGATACAGCCTGAGAGCATTTAAAAGGAACACTACAATGATAAATATTCATCATCCTCCCTTAGTTATTTGTATTGCCCTCCTGAAGGGAAAGATACCTTTAAACTCTGAAAGAGAATGTGTTCTTCAGAAAATACAGAAATTCCTATCTAAAATTCAGGTCTGAGAGAGCATTCTTTTGGGGGATTTATGGTGTAAATGAAGCAAAGATGTGATGAAAAGTGTAAAATCATGAGACAAGAACTCTGGTGTTTATTACATTGTGAAAGAAGGGAGCTCAAAAATAGTATTCATATACTTCTGAAGAAATAACTACTAAATTGTTGCAGTTTAAGTTAAAATTTCTGATACAAATAGCATGGAAGGTCTTGCTTTGCCTGGTTCTCTCTGGGTGATTTTAAATTGGGATTGCTATTCTGGTTCAATAAAACATAAAAGAACTCCTTTAATAGCCAGTCAGTTTGAGAGAGACCTAAGCTTGCAGGCCAGAGAAGAGCATTGGATGCCACTGCTTATTTTATGCTTCATTGTATCTTCCTGAACTTACCTATAACAATGAAATTTAAATGATGGTGATTTTCAATAGTGCGATGGCACTGACTGAGTTCACTTAGCATTTGGAAGTGAGTTCTGGTTCAGTTTGTGAAATCTAGATACAGGCCTACGCTCACTCAGGTCCTGAGATATTTAGGCTCAATGCCTGAAAAATATAAATGTTATTTAAATTTCATTAACTGGATGCAGTACTACTTTCAATTTAGAAAGTAATTTAAAATGAAAATCTCAGCTGCAAGCATAAGCAGTTGTACATTAAAGAGAACAGTTGCTAAAATTTGTTTAGTTATGTTTGCATTTCAAGGTGATATGCACAAATGTTTTATTTTTGTTTGACATCAGCTACTTTGCCAAGGCGTAGGAATTCTTTATTGTAAATATTTTCCTTTTCTTCCATCAAAGTGTTGACATGAAAACACACTAAAGCACTGTGGAAATGAAGCTATGATTATGGTTGTTTGAAGAGAAGGAATACATTTGATAAATTGCTTAATATATGTATTTTTTTTTATAATTTGCAGATATATAACTTTGCTAAGCTAGACATGAAACTTTTCTCTTGCCTTTCCTAGTTCAGTAGTGCATGTTTTAGAAATGACAAAGTGCTGCAAGAAAAAGATTCTGTATGCATGCTGTCTAAAATGAAGTTACATGCTGTTCTCTCTTCCTTTCTTCTAGCTTTTTGTAGGAGTAAATGTAAGACTTTTTTAGGTTTGTTTTATAGGAGAGTGACCAACTGGGAGGCTAAAGCATTGTAATTGATGTTGTAAGCATATGGATAGGACATTCCTTAAATGTTTGTAATGGCTGCTTAGATTTGTAATGGGATATTCTAAGAATGCCACTGTGTTTAGAGCCTCCACTTAAAAAAAAAAAAAAAATCAACCACAATCTCTTGCCTACTTGTATGCATAACTCAGAAGTTCTTAAAATTTTTTTCCATGCTGAGATCATGGCTCCAGTAATACAAATTTTAAGGAACTACAATGTTAATATTTCTCTATTTTGTACATGAGCTGAATACTTTATGCAGTGGAATTCAGCTATATATTTGAAAAGAATGAAGACAAATGTTTATCAGGTGTCACCTTGTAATAGTCAGAAGATAGTATTTTTCTCCTAATACTTGATTACAGGGAATAATTTACCGATGTATTAACATGAAGTTAGAGGAAATGCAAATATTGGTGCAGTTCAGAAAGGTTCATTCTGAAGCAGCAATTTAAACAATACTTGCATAAACTACTAAGATTCACAAGTGTCATTAAAACACTTTTTTTGCAGAACTATCTAGTTATTCTAGATCCTGAAATGTAACCTGAGTTCCACTAATGTTAACTTCTGAATATAACTTATTTTCAGCTTCAGTAGGTGCTTGAGTAGGTTTAAGCACAAATTCAATAACAAAAATAATTTGAAGAAAACATATAATTTATAATGTTGAAAATTTCAGGATACTTGCCATCTGTTGTTTTTTTGTTGTTGTTGTTTTTAAGGAATAGAATAATTTGCATTTATTTTTAAGTCTTGAATAATTCTGTGTTTTATGCAATGTTTCTACAATTAAACTTAGAATATCTGCAAACTCTTCTTTACAGAAAACTTTCCAGAGAGGCTAAAGATGTTTGTTAAACAAAATTAAGAAACTTTAACATTCTCTATTTTCTCTCTACTTCCTCTTTTTTGTACATGGCCAAATAAACAATCATTCTTTAATTTTCTTAATTACTTTATTTTTCTTCACAGGGAATATTGGAAATTCCTTCATGATAGATCCCATCTTGGGTATGATTAAAATTGCAAAGGAATTAGATCATAGTAACCAGGAAGAGTACAACTTGATGGTAAAAGCTACAGACAAAGGAGATCCTCCAATGAATGAAGTGACTTCTGTGCATATATTTGTTACAGTTTCTGATAATGCCTCACCAAAATTTACAGCCAAAGAATATTCTACAGAAATCAGCGAAAGTGCTAGCATTGGCAGTTTTGTTGGAATGGTTACAGCATACAGTCTCTCTTCTGTAGTTTATGAAATAAAAGATGGTAATATAGGAGATGTCTTCGCTATCAACCCAAACTCAGGTGTCATTGTTTCGCAGAAGGTGCTTGATTTTGAAACTTTGCCTGTTTACACGCTAACTGTGCAGGGAACAAACATGGCTGGCTTGTCCACTAATGCAACAGTTTTGGTACATCTTCAGGATGAGAATGACAATATACCAATTTTTATGCAGTCTGAATATACAGGACTCATCAGTGAATCAGCTTCAGTTAACAGTGTGGTTCTGACTGACAAGAATGTCCCATTAGTAATTCAAGCTACAGATGCTGATAAAGAATCAAATGCTTTGCTTGTTTATCAAATTGTTGAACCATCTGTTCGCAAGTATTTTGCCATTGATTCTAGCACTGGTGCCATTCGGACATTAATGAGTCTGGACTATGAGGAGACAAATATTTTCCACTTTTCTGTACAAGTGCATGATATGGGCATTCCTCGTTTATATGCGGAATATGCAGCTAATGTTACTATTTATGTAGTTGACATCAATGATTGTCCTCCTGTGTTTTCAAGAGAGCTGTATGACACATCTATTTTGGTTCCAACCTATAAAGGTGTGAAAGTCATCAGCGTAAATGCCACTGATGCTGATTCGGGCATTTTTTCACAACTGATTTATTCCATTATCGAAGGCAACATTGGAGAAAAATTTACAATAAATCCCAAGACTGGAGATATAACAGTACAAAATACAACTCAGTTACGAAGTAGATATGAATTAACAGTGAGAGCATCTGATGGCAGATTTGTAAGCACTGCATCTGTAAAAATTAATGTGAAAGAAAGCAAAGTAAGCCAGCTGAAATTTACACAGAGTTCTTACTCTGCAGTAGTGCAGGAGAATTCCACTGAGGCAAAAACAATAGCTGTGGTTACTGCTATAGGGAATCAAATAAATGAGCCTTTGTTTTATCATATTCTAAACCCAGATAGCAGATTTAAAATAAGCCCAACTTCAGGAGTCCTTTCAACAACAGGAATACCATTTGATCGTGAACAGCAAGAATCTTTTGATGTGGTCATAGAAGTGACAGAGGAACATAAACCATCAGTTGTTGCACATGTTGTAGTTAAAGTCACAGTGGAAGATGTAAATGATAATGCTCCATCTTTTGTCAATCTTCCATATTACGCAGCAGTTAAAGTAGACTCTGAAGTAGGCTATGTTATTCGACGTGTCACCGCTGTAGATAAAGATGCAGGCAGAAATGGAGAAGTGCATTACTATCTTAAAGAGCATCATGAACATTTCCAGATTGATCCCTCTGGTGAAATCTCTCTGAAGAAGAAATTTGAACCGGACACAGTAAATAAGGAGTACCTGGTCACAGTAGTGGCAAAAGATGGAGGAGAACCTGCTTTTTCTGCTGAAGTTATAGTCCCAATTACAGTTATGAATAAAGCTATGCCTGTTTTTGAAAAGCCTTTCTATAGTGCAGAAATACCAGAAAATATTCAGCTCCATAGTCCTGTAGTACATGTACAAGCAAACAGCCCAGAAGGACTTAAAGTGTTTTACAGCATCACCGATGGAGATCCTTTCAATCAGTTCATGATCAACTTCAACACTGGAGTGATAAATGTTGTTGCCCCTCTTGACTTTGAGTCTCATCCAGCCTACAAGCTGAATATCCGAGCAACAGACTCCCTAACTGGAGCACATGCTGATGTGTTTGTGGACATAATAGTGGAAGACATCAATGACAATGCTCCAGTATTCACAGAGCAGTCTTATGCTGTAACTCTTTCTGAGGCATCAGTCATTGGAACACCTGTTGTACAAGTGAGCGCTACAGATGCTGATTCTGGAACAAACAGGGGAATTTCCTATCATTTGGTTGAGGATGATACTGAAAGTCATGACTACTTCCACATAGACAGCAGTACTGGACTCATTCTCACAACAAGAGCTTTGGACTATGAAAAAATTCAACAACACAAGTTACTAATAAGGGCCGTAGATGGTGGCATGCTGCCCTTGAGCAGTGACACTGTTGTAACTGTTGATGTGACCGATCTAAATGACAACCCTCCTCTTTTTAACCAATTGGTTTATGAAGCTAAAATTAGTGAACTGGCTCCTCGTGGACATTTTGTGACATGTGTGCAAGCCTCAGATGCAGATAGGTCAGATGCTGACAAACTGGAGTACTCCATTCTGACAGGCAATGACCAAAAGAATTTCATAATTAATAGTAAAACTGGCATAATCACCATCTCAAACCTACGCAGGCAGGCACTGAAGTCACATTATATTCTTAATGTGTCTGTTTCTGATGGAGTTTTCAGGAGCTCGGCCCAAGTTCATGTAACTGTAACCAGTGCCAATATGCACAGCCCTGTTTTTAGCCAGAACGAATATGAGGTTGAACTAGCTGAAAATGCTCCATTGCATACATTAGTGACTGTGGTTAGAGCAAGAGATGAAGATTCTGGTACTTATGGCCATATCACTTACCACATTATTAATGATTTTGCCAAAGATAGATTTTATATAAGTGAGAGAGGGCAAATTTTTACCTCTGAAAAGCTTGACCGTGAAACACAAGCAGAAAAAGTAATTGCCATTAGTTTAATGGCCAAAGATTCGGGAGGAAAAGTTGCTTTCTGTACAGTTAATGTAATACTTACGGATGACAATGATAATGCTCCACAATTTCGAGCAACGGAGTATGAAGTAAATATTGGATCTGATGTTCCCCGGGGAACTTCTGTCATTAAAGTCTGGGCGTCTGATGCCGATGAGGGTACAAATGCAGACATCACATATACTATTGAAGCCGAGTCTGAAAATGTTAAAGAGAATTTAGAAATTGATTCTTTGTCTGGTATAATTACAACAAAAGAAAGCTTAATTGGTTTAGAAAATGAGTTTCTAACCTTTTTTGTTAGAGCTGTTGATGGCGGATCCCCCCAGAAAGAGTCAGTTGTTCCCGTTTACGCTAGAATACTCCCACCAGAAGTGTCTCTTCCAAAATTTTCAGAACCATTTTATTCTTACATGGTTTCAGAGGACATTCCAGTTGGAACTGAGATAGATGTTATCAAAGCAGAGCATAATCAGACTTTGGTGTATAGTCTGATTAAAGGGAACACTCCTGAAAGCAATAGAGATAATTTTTTTGTGATTGATCGACAGACTGGAAAGTTGAAACTTGAGAAGAATCTTGATCATGAAACAACTAAATGGTACCAGTTCTCAGTGCTAGCACAGTATACAAATGAAGATTATAATGTTATTTCCTCAGTAGAAGTAAGCATTCAAGTAAAAGATGCAAATGATAACAAACCAGTTTTGGAATCCAATCCATATGAAGCATTCATTGTAGAAAACATGCCAGCTGGAACAAGAGTGATCCAAGTAAAAGGAACTGACTTAGATTCAGGACTTAATGGGCAGGTCACTTACAGCCTAGATCCTTCTCAAGAACTAGATATTATAGAGTCCTTTGCCATAAACATGGAAACTGGCTGGATTACCACTCTCAAGGAACTTGACCATGAGATGCGAGACAAATACAAAATTACAGTGGTTGCAGCTGATCGAGGTGAAAAAATTCAGCTGTCTTCTCTGGCTGTGGTTGAAGTTACTGTTACAGATGTGAATGACAATCCTCCACGCTTTACTGCAGAGATATATAAAGGAACAGTCAGTGAGGATGACCCTCCTGGTGGAATAATTGCCATCTTAAGTACAACTGATGCTGATACAAAAGAAGTCAATAGACAAGTCTCTTACTACATTACAGGTAATTCTTTTTAAGTAATGTCAGAAAAAATTATTTGAGGTGTCCTGGAATGATGTGCACTATATCTTAATCCTTCAAATTTTTTAAACGTACTTGAAACCATTTAGCTGCAAAGAAAGAAAGTGTATGTCTTAAAATCAATTATCAAGGGGCATGATTAAGGGGAAAAAGAGTTTTGGAAAACGGGACCTTGGCTTCCTGTTTGACATGTGTTTTGCTCAACATGCTTCCCTAAGTTTTTTGTTCAGTTCACAGTTATCATATTTTATAAAGAAATGTATACTTACACTGAAATCACTGTTGGCATTAAAAAAGGAACCAAAGAAACACAAAATAATAGTGTTGCCTTCCTACAGTGGAGTATTCTAATGCTTTCTTTTATCTCACTGTCTTATGATGTTATCTATAATGCTGCTACATGAATTTCTACATTGATTTTTATAGATTCTATTTGCAACAGTTAAATATTGTATCAGAACCTGCTATTTCTGTGAAAGTTGAAACTTTTTCAAATACAGCCAGAGAAAGTAGCTGCTCATTTGCATTTAAATTTTTATTTTATTTTATTTTTTAGATGTAATTTAGTGTTGATAGAGTAATAGTAACATTCTCCCTCTTGTTTTTACTTAAAAGTTTACTTCTGTATTTTAGGAGGTGATCTCTTGGGACAGTTTGCTGTTGAGAATATTCAGAATGAATGGAAAGTTTATGTCAAAAAGCCCCTGGACAGGGAAGAAAAGGACCATTACCTTCTAAATATTACAGCTACTGATGGAACATTTGCTACTAGAGCTGTGGTGGAGGTTAAAGTGCTTGATGCTAATGACAATAGCCCTGTATGTGAAAAGGTAGGCATAGTCTTCAATGTCCAGCTGCTTCCATAGTCAAAATTGCTCTGAAATTGCTTCTTAGGAGACAGACAAATGGGTGTTCCTTTAATGTTGGTAACCAAGCTTTGGACTACTAAGAATTCTGTGAAAGCAATTGGACAAGTTTATTTAAACAATCCGAAGACAATTCATCGATGGAGTTTTAACACTAGCTGGGTGTTTTAAGAGTACTAAGATAATTTTAGGTCACTCCTCTTGTTTTAATGCATACTTTCCCCTGAGGAATTATTTTAAGCTGCTTCTATTACAGTTTGTATTCTGTATTTTCCTGAAGGAAGCAAAGTCTCAAAAAAAGCTGAATACTGTTGCTTACTTGATGTATTTGTGAGGAAAAAAAAAAAAAAAAAAGAGTTGAAAAAGCCTAGAATGCTAGAATGTTGTCCAAAAATCAAAAATCTGTGATCCACAATTTTTTTCTTTTTTTACTGAGCCATCCACTTTATCACATGATAGTCTGCAAAAACAGATATGAAACATAACAAATGGGAAAAAGAAAAAAAAGAAAAGGAAAAAAGGGGGGGGGGGGGCAGAAGTGTATCATAAGAAAACTGGATTTTTATAGCCAGCTTCTTTTTATTTTAGTAATGTGTTTTTAGCAGAAGAGCAAGATGTTTTCTTGTTTTGGGAAGGATCAAATATACAGTGACTGATTCTTTTTATTAGTCTGTGTGTATGTTGATCACCTGCATACAAAATATTGTAGTTAACTACAAACTAGTAAGTCAGTGTTTTTAGCTTTACTCCTTTGATAATATTGATGTTATCTACAGGACTCAGTCTTTCTATATTAGCCATATAGTGCTATAAATGAGCTATATGAGTGCTTAGTGCCTTTTGAACTGGAAGCTTGTATTTCATGAACTGCTACATAAAAGATGGGCATCGGAATCCTCTGGATTGAGTCCGACCTAGACAAGATGATTTAACAGAAGAGAAAAAAAAGGAGATTGCCAAAAATTCAGACCTCCTAGCTTGGGAATGCACTTAATTATCAGTTAATCTGTTACAAGTGTTCAGAGTTCTCAGCTATGCTAACACTCAGAGTCCCTATAGTTTTAGTAATAATTACCTTTGAATAATGTAATAAATGTGAAGTAATTAATTGGAAAATCATAAGTCCTTATCATTTTCAGTATTTCATCCTCTGATTCACTTCACGTGTTCCCAAATACTAAAACAATATTTTCTCAACTGCCATTCTCTCTTTGCATCCCCTTTCCAAGCCTATTTACTCTGTGTGTTAAGTCTTTGAATGAAATTTAAAACTTTTTCAGGCTTTATACACTGATACTGTTCCCGAGGATGCCCTTCCTGGCAAACTGATAATGCAGGTATCTGCTACAGATGCAGATATTCGTTCCAATGCAGAAATTACATACACATTACATGGCCCTGGAGCGGAGAAGTTCAGACTCACTCCAGACACAGGTAACAAAGCTTTATAAACAAAAGTGGAATCATGACTTCATTTTATAAAATGTTTTGTGATTACATTAAGATACACATAAATGTCAGTATTTGAAGCTTTTCATTAAGAGTTAATATATTATACGTGTTTCTAGGGCATAAATAAAGTACTGGATAGAAGTTGGGGAAAAGACAAGTATTTAATACTTGAAAAACTAAAGTAAATAGGTCAACTGCCCTGAAGCCTGAGACTTCATGCAGAAGTGACTGGAGTAAAAATATGCCATGAATTTTAGTACTATTTATATTGTATTAGTACCAATCGCCGTTGATAAACTGAAAATAAGATAATCTTCATTCAGATTCTCCCTGCCGTCATTTGGTTTGGTATGTTAAATGGGCTGAGGTTAGAATAAGCAACATGTTTTGTTTCCATAGTAAATGCCAAAATTTGCTCCAATTTTTTTTTTTTTTAATTATTGTATATAATAAAGATAAGCTTTTAACTTTCCTGACTTTGTTTGCTTTTCATGGTATTCAGTTCTTTTGAATTATTATGCAGGCCAGTGCAAAAACTCTGTGCATTGCACACTGCAGTTGGTAAGTAGTAAGGGAGTAGTTAACAATATAGAAAAAAAAATGACAAGATAGATACAAAGTTACAGCAGAAATACAGAGAAGAAAATAAGAACACTCCAGTGGCAAAATAAATGAAAAGGATCTTACTTCAAGAAGATTGACTTTGAATGTCACCCATGTGCTGTGTTAACAAGTTGTTACATAAATTCAGAATGTTGGGGCTAGCATACTTGCAAACAGTATTTCAGAATGTTTGGATTTTTTTTAATTAGTCAAAAGGAGACAATGGATACACATTGTTCCATTTACGTTTACTGTCACTGTGGAAAGAAAATATTTGTTAGACTTCTGGAGATTTGTCTGTAGTAGCTGATTTCTCCTTCAGAAGGAATGGAAGAAAGAGAAGTGTTGCTGTGTTTAATCTGACATGAAAAGGCAGGTCACTGATTTGGCCACTGATTAAGTGATCCTCAAAAAGAAAACTATTGTTTTGTTTTGTTGAGTACAGAGGTACTAGAAAAGAACATGTTAGGGATATGTAATTCTTGCAACTTGCATGAACTTATATTTGTTATTCTGTTTATAGGTGAACTGAAAACATTAATGCCACTGGACCGTGAGCAGCAAGCAGTTTATTACCTTCTAGTGAAAGCCACAGATGGAGGAGGGAGATTCTGCCAGGCTAATATTATTCTGACTCTAGAAGACGTGAATGATAATGCCCCAGAGTTTACAGTTGATCCTTACTCCATTACAGTATTTGAAAACACAGAGCCTAAAACGCTTTTGACGAGAGTGCAAGCAACAGATGCAGATGCGGGTATGCATTCTTTGACCAAAACCTTTGCCATGGTCTCGAAGTTACAGTAATGCTTATTTAATCTTATCCTGGAAGGTGTTAAGTCTTTTGGGGGAACTGACAGGTGTTCAATACCTCTCAGGAACAGACTCCTGAAAGATATATTTAGGTCTGCTAAATTATGTATCTCCCGACTTTTGTGTGTTGAGTAGCTTGGAAAAAATCTCTTCTGTCTCTCTCCACAAAAAAAGAAGAGGGAAGAGAGACAAAACATAGGATATTTGTAGTGTGATAAGCTATTATGATTGCTTATACTCTTTTACTCCTGGTGTAAGTGTGTAAGCCCTGTATGTTTGTGTAAATATGTATTCAAAAGAATTTGAAGTGCATTCCTCAGGCTAGATATAAATGATCATACTGTAAAGAGAACACTGGTCAATTACAGATTTATGTATGGACTACATGAACTTAGAAGACCCCTTCCAACTGAACTATTCAATTTGATTCCAAAGCATATGTTACCCTATTAAGATTTTGCTGTCTCTGTCATTACTATTTAGTTACAAGTATTTAAGTGAACATGAACTGAAAATGATGTTAGAGTACATTCTTAGGCTTTGCTATTGTAAGGAAGAATAAAACAGCATGTCTTTATTTATGACTTCCATATATCAGAAGATTATTAATCAACTAATAAATGCCTTACTCTTATGAAACAACAAACTTTCTTTGTTCTGTAATAAAGTTAGGTTGCTCAACTGGAAGGTAGTAGACATTACATTTCCCTTGTCTTTGAGACACAGGAGCAAAATACTTGACTCAAAAGCCAAGGTTTTTGATTGCTCTCGTTTATATAAATGTTGCCGAAAGTTATATTCCTGTCAATTTTGGGTTATGGTTCTTAAATGAACTTACTGGAACTGCATCTAGTTATTTCATACAGCCAAACTCTTCCATATCCTCCCATGTTATTTTTTAAGCCTGCTAAGCAGATGTTGTTCTTCTAAGGTTATAATTAGATTTGTATTACAAATCATTTCATATTAGCTAGTACTGTGACTGAAGCAGAACCGTGCTTCATGTTTTCTTTTCTGGCAGAAAATTGGTGCAATGAAGGTCTAGCTTAACTTTTTTAATCAATTACATATTTTTGGAAATCATTCTGCCCTTAACAGGAGCCATTAACTTTTGCTGAAATTTACTGTAGCATGAATGATAGTATTTAACACGCATATTTTATTACTATAGATGTCAGATCTGTTATTCTGTGGGTGTATTTTGACTGCTGCTTCATGCTCTGCAACTGTTTTCAAAATACAGGGATGAACCGTAAAATCCATTATTCGCTGGTGAACTCTGCAGAAGGCCAGTTCTCTATTGATGAATTCTCTGGAATCATCCGGTTGGAGAAGCCTTTGGATCGGGAGTTGCAAGCTGTGTACACACTGACTTTGAGGGCTACAGATGAAGGTTTACCTCGAAGGCTGTCTTCCACAAGTAATCTTATAGTTTCCGTTTTGGATATAAACGATAATCCACCTGTATTTGAGTATAGGGAGTACAGTGCAAGTGTATCAGAAGACACAGTGGTTGGGACTGAAGTTCTCCAGATCCATGCTGCAAGCAGGGACATTGAAGCCAATGCTGAAATCACATACTCAATAGTCAGTGGGAATGAACATGGAAAATTCAGTATTGATTCAACAACAGGTAAGAATGTAACTGGTCGTGCAGTAACGCTTATTCAGTCTTATCTTATCCTGAAATGATATGTTAGTTTAAACAAGAATAATGCCATGCTATGTTCTGCAGTAATTCAACCAAATATATTGTATAATCTATGTGCATTATCCTCACTGTAAAGGCAGTGCCACTGTTTGCTCACCCATTTTAACAGGGTGCTTACTTAAATGAGAATACAATTTATTTATCACTCCTATTTATTATTTATTTCAGTTATATTCATATAGCTGGCAAAAGTTAAGGTTTCCTAGCTGGAATGTTTCTCGCCCAGGGGTGAAGACATGGTTCTGTAATGACAGAAGCCTAACAGTTTCTTCACAAAAGCCATGTAATCAGAACAAGCATCCAGACTTGGTAAAAGAAGGATCAGAAATGAAATTGGCAGGGAAAAGTATTTATTGGCCCATGAAGACAGTCATTCCAGAGAAGCTTGATGTGTCATTAAAGAAAGATTGGAGTATTCTAATCAAGTATATATCTAGCATGATGATGGAGATTTCAAGCTTGCTTGTTAATCAGATTTAGTCTCTGGAAGCACTTAGGTTATTTGGAAAAATATAGCCCATTAATGACAGAAATTTGTTAAAAATTCTTGTAAACTTCAATTATAGCTTTGTTTTCTTATATAGTTATTTTTCTAGAATTCATTTCTGTTGAGTTTTTTTGTTTGTTTTGTTTTTAAATAAGATCCCTACCTGAAAATCAATAATAGTTAATTACATCAGTGTAACTGAAATTATAATTCTTCCTACTACTTTTTCCAGCACATGCATGGTACTGTACTGTAGAAGTAATTTGCCAGTTTAACTTCTTCACAGATTTGAAATGAGTGAGAAAGTTCCAGAAAAACACTCTTACAGCAGCAAATTAATGTGTACATTAGTGACTGAACTATTTCAACTATTCAATTAAGAATTTGCACTTTAAGTGAAATATTTCTATTGATAATAAGTCATGGCCAGACAGTACTCCTACTTCCTATGTGTTGTCCCCTCCATGTCTGAAATAAATGTTAATGCAAGGAAAGTCAGGCTAAAGGTATTTTCATATTTTCAGTTAATTTTAATTTAAAAAAAAAAAAATCCTAAATTTCTTCATTATGCTTCTTTTTATAATTATAAAATCTGAGCCAGGTGATTTTGATAGTAGTGACATGAACTGACCTTCTATGTGTAAAGTCTGATCATCTCACTGTGTAGCTCCAGCTTTACAGTGACAAATCAAACCCTGAAGAAGCTGAGTACTTATCAGAAGAAAAACAGAAGTTACAACGTATAATACTACAGTAACAGTGAGTTTCTGTGTATTTATTTCCTCCAATAGGAGCCATTTTTATCATTGACAGCTTGGATTATGAAAGTTCTCATGAGTATTACTTGACAGTAGAAGCCACAGACGGAGGCACACCTTCATTAAGTGATGTCGTAACAGTGAATATTAATGTAACAGATATCAATGACAACACTCCAGTGTTTAGCCAAGACACGTACACTGCAGTAATCAGTGAGGATGCTGTGCTTGAACAATCAGTCATTACAGTATGTATTTTCACTTTTTTCCTTTGAAATACTCTGTTACAACAACCATGCTTTCAGTCTTAAAGGAATAATTTATGATTGGAAGATGGGCATAAATTAATGAAGAAGTTTGTCACTGAGTGAAATGAAATGAATTTTGAAAAAGTTTTGGAGCCAGTGACTTGAAATACTATGGGCAAGTAGATAATGTTTTATGATATATTTTGTTCTTCTCATGAAAACAGGAATAATTTTCTGATTTTTTTCCAAAACTTAAATGTTGTTGGTATGTTCCTAATGTAAGACGTTTCTCCTAAGAACTGTGTAATATGGTAGTATATTAGATGAAAATAGCCATATTCATTTACGGGATGTATTGTCTGACAGATGATAGAGTTTGTGTGGACCTTTTTTTAATGACACTAATTTCCCTTAGGTTATGGCAGATGATGCTGATGGACCTTCAAACAACCACATTCACTACACAATTACAGATGGCAATCAGGGAAATCCTTTTACAATTGACCCTTCAAGGGGTGAAATAAAAGTGACTAAGCTTCTGGACCGAGAAAAGGTAAGTTTTCTTTTTTGAGCAGTTGAGATTATCATAGATATTTATTTTTTGTAACTACAATTTTGGGAGTATATTTCTAAACTACCATTTTAAGTGTTCCAAAATTAATATGTATGTCACTCCAAAAGTGATGCCTACTATTTACTTTCATGGAAACTATAACAGATGCAAAGAGCACAATGACACTATTTGGTAGAAGAAAGTCTCACCTGCAAAACACTGCTTTTCAACATGATCACCACTAGCTACACGTGTTTGCCAGTGATGAACAAAAGCCTCCGTGCTGTGCTCATAAAAATTTGCACCAGCAGAGATGACCCACACTCCCTTTTACCACTGCTGAAATGCACCACTCACTGCCTCACTGTGCTCACACCGACCATTTGATCTCCATCAGTGTTCAGCAAACGCTGATGAATGTCAGTGGGTGCCATTTTTTCCTCATGGAGGAATTCAGTTACACGCCTTTGCTTCATACACTCTTTCATTTCTGTTGCATGGCAACAAAATGTAAGGGAATATTGTTGGGAAAGTTTAACGTCTACTGCCATACCACCAACATCCGCCTCTGAAGTCATGGGACAAGGTAATAAAATAAAAGTTATTACTTTTGGAGCAGCCCCTGTACAACTGTGACAATGTGAACATATCTATTTCTGTCAGTACTTTTTGGGACAGGGTAAGAGGGGCATCTGTGGAGAGAGAAAAATGATTAAAGATAAAAAGGCAAGCTTTACTGGAGGTTTGCACTAAAATATTTCTTGAAAAGATGAGTTTATTATTTTTTTTTGTTCCTTAGTAATTGTATGGGTTTTTGTTTTTTTTTTAATTTTTAAATAGATTTCAGGATATACCTTGACAGTTCAAGCTTTAGATAATGGAAGCCCACCTAGACGTAACACTACCACAGTTAACATTGATGTTTCTGATGTAAATGACAATCCTCCAGTATTCTCAAAAGGAAACTATAGCATTATCATCCAGGTAAGCTAGATGCATGCAGTAAAGCTCTATCAATCAAATCAATAATATTATTTGAGTGTTGATTTGTGGCTTGAAAAAATTTTGCAGGATATGATAAACCTACTGTTCCAATTTTATTTTCTATATTGTCATTTTGTAATTAAGGTTGTTAATGAGACTACATACTTGAATAAGCGTGTTAAGAGTTACAAAGTCTATATTGTGTGGTCTATTTATAAACTTACGTTGCAAGTACATTGTATTTTACTTTGTGTATGTGTATATATAATACATAGAATTTGAATTCATATTTACAGTGCTCTTAATATCACACAAGTAGGTTAGAATACATAATAATTTTGCTATTTCTTTTTGATCTTTGAGTTACTTTAGGTACCTGTTACTGTGAAGCAGGTGTTCTGTACTGTGACACATAGTAGGAGTTCATTCCTATTGGCCTCCTCTGGGATCAGAGGCAATTAAAACAGGAGTAGTATTTTTCACGGTGCTACATACCAATCCTTTGACTGATTTTGCACCTTAGTGTGGTAGTAGTGGGGCAGATTCTCAATGGTTGTCAAGTATTTGCCTGATTCAGAGAGCTCTCTACTAAAGCAAAGATAGTAGAGACAGCTTCCGTACTTCTTGCCTTCCTGAATTCAGTAGAGAATGAATGGAAGGGAAAGAAGCAATAATTATTAAGATTGGTAACATAAGTCAGCTCAATTCCTTGGATCCTTTTGCTGTTTCTGGTCCCTGGCCTTGTGCAGTAGGTAAGTGAGTATCGGACAATAATATCTGGTAATCTGTGCCTACCTAAGATACCACTTCTGTTCAGGACCATGTACATGATTTGCAAAGGCACCTTCTCAAAAGAGGGTAAGGTAATTTATTTCTACCCAATATTTAGAGTATACAAATAAGATGTCTTGAATTATTTTTTTTAAAAGCAAAATCTGTATGTTTGTGTGCTGTCAAAGGTATTTTGCTTTCCCCAGTTACAATCTCTTTTGAAGTCAATGTAATTAATGTTGGTAATGTTTCCCTCACTCAGCTAGAAAGGAAGACTTTGTTTTATTGTTCATTCATATCAACCCATCCTAGTATGAGGGACACATAGAAAAAACTAAAGGAGTTGCCCAAAAATGTTGGTCTGCATCTCCTGATATACTGGGAAAGGACAAAAATGGGCAGAAGGCAAATGGAAATGTAATTAGCTAGTATTAAAACCAAATAAATTTAGATGTTGAAATGTAAATATTACTTAAAATTGTGGTCCTTTTCTAGTTTTCTTAAGAAAAAAAAAAAATAGGCTGCCATATCTGATAAAATTAACTTCACAGAATTTCACCTGCTTATTCTCTCAAGAAGAGAGTATCCTTGTTACTGAGAGTTTTGCAACTATATGAATAGCATTTTATTATTACTGTACTTCACAATGACACTTTTTTGGCATTTAGAATTCGTGTATGTATAAAATCTGGTAGATACAGTATAACACATGTTCTGGGAGAGGTGTTCTGAGCTAGAGGTAAGGTTGTGGACATCAGAGGCACAATAAACCTAAGTGTGTAAAGAGTCTGAAACATCATGCCAACTTGAAACTTTATAATACAAGCTTTTAAACTTGGATTTTGTATTTTAAGCAGACAGTGGCTTTATTCATAACAATAACTTGAGACACAAGGGGTGAGATGGAGTAATGTGTTTTTGTAGTCCTTCCACAAAGGCACTGAATTATGTTTGTGGTTGTTTTAGCTGAATTTGAAATCTTCGCTGACTAATCTTCTGTAATTTTAATTCAGACTGAAAGTGGAAAATGTAAAGTTTCAAGGTTAAGCTACCTACAGCAATCTGAGACAGAGCTTTAGAAAACAATCAAAGCCTAAGAATTTTTTTTACTGTTTTTATCATTCTTCACAGAGGGTAGTATTTGTTCTTAAGCAGTTTTGTCATTCTGATTTCACTGATGGTTATTAACTAATTTGACAGTAATTTGGTTTTATTTCTTTTTGTGAAAAATTAATGTCAATATATATGTCCAAGTGCAACAAAACTAATGTGATTGTGTTATGCATTTATAGGAAAATAAACCTGTTGGATTTAGTGTGCTTCAACTGGTGGTGACAGACAAGGATTCTTCTCACAATGGTCCTCCTTTTCTTTTCACCATTCTGAGCGGAAATGAAGAGAACACTTTCCAGGTTAACCATCAAGGAGTACTGACAACAACTGCTGCTCTGAATCGCAAATTGAGGGATCACTTCTTACTACATGTTAAGGTAAGATACACTGCTTCTAGCTGCTTTGTAGTTTAAGAATTAAACTTTCTCCACTTGTACACAAACCACCGCCTGTTACTTGGACTATAATTTGTCTTTCTGTTACAAGATCTTGACATGCTAAGTAGTTATTTGAGGCACGTCCCTTGCATCTTCAGAGCCAGTCTGTTAAGTGGAATTGTACTGCAAATGTAATAGTGAAGTGAACTCACTGTTAGTGTGCAGTGTCGGTGAAATGTAGATAGGGTGAGTGCTTTTGATGAGGCCTTTCATGTGAGTTACATATTTTAGCCTACACATTTTGCTGCACTCTGGCACATCTATCTGGAAAAGCCAGCAGCGGAGAGGTCTCTGGAACCACCTCCTGCTCACTGCAAACTTCTGACCACTTTGATGCCTGAAGTTGTGAGCTGGAATACATTGATACAATGGCAACAGGGATTTTAAAATTTTCATGTTGTGGCAGTACTGACATCTTTCTATAGTACTACATTCTTTTTTCGAGGGCAATTGAAAACATGTAATTTTTTTTTTTTTTAAGTTTGGAAAACCAGGTCAGTTGACCTTTCACATAGCATTCAACCTCACTGTCTGATTCCCATAAGCAGTACTTGCAGGTCTCAGAATTTTGCTGTGGCAAAGAATTCAAAATTGACCCTGGAAGGCTAGGATGTAGGATGTCTGCGTACACTTGCAACAGTTGTGCAGAAGGATGAGGCTATGTCCAAAAATCAGAATTACATTAAAGGAGCGTATAGATAAGTTCTCTAAAATACTTTTTGCACCTTAACATTTGAAAAAAAAAAATCAAACCATTTTTTTTAAATCTTATGCAGTCCTTTTTTGTTCAGTAATAAATTAAGAAACTGTAACCAGGGGACTTAAAATTGATAGGCTAAAATAGTTGGCCTTAATTTGTAAACCTCGTTTCCAGAGGTACGTGTTAAGAAAAGTTCTCACCTTTATTTTAACATGAGTTTATACACCCTTTAAATCATGTAATATTGCACATAATTTCTGAGTAAATGTGTAGAATTACAGCAGTACTGTTTGCTCAAGAGTGTAGTAAATTTTGTCCGCAGTGGGGTAGTAACTGTAGTGTATTTATACAAAGTTGACCTCTTCTCTTAGAGGAAGGAAAAAAAAATTCCCACAGGTACTGTGATTTGTTTCTTGAGTCACTGAAACATGGTATCAGGAGACATGAATATAAGAAGCAGCATAGGTAAAGGCTCCATTGAAGTTTAGTTTAGGATTTAAGAATATAGATTAAAAAGGGGTCAGGGACATAAATCATCCTACTGTCAGTTATTTGCTTCTCAGTAATGATCTGCTAATGATCTGGTGAGACAGTTTAGCCTTCAAGTGAAGGGTCTATTGGCCTTCCTGGGTTGCATGGGTCCAAAACAGCAGTAGAGGTGGGCTTTGTCACACTTACATAATGTGCTTTTCAAATTCTGTACTGTTTTCCTGAAGTCATGTTTTTGTTTAGGGAAGAGAATGTCAAGCAGTATTTTTCCTGTGTGTGCTATTAGTACAATACAAGATTTGTATGTTGTATTTTGTATTTTTCTCTAAATGGTAACTGATTTAGGACATGAAGAAAAGCTTCTCCAAAAGAGAGAGTGGTCAGATGCTGGAACGGGCTGCCCAGGGAGGTGGTGGAGTCACTGCCCCTGGAGGTGTTCAAGAAACATTTAGATGTTGTACTGAGGGACATGGTTTAGTGAGAAATATTGGCAACAGGTGGCCAATTGGACTGGAAGTCTTGGAAGTCATTTCCAACTTTGATGATTCTATGATTTATATGTAATTTGCTTCTAAAGCATATTCCTGTTAATGCACATGGCTGCAATTTTGACTGCTGTGTGGATTGTTAGACTGTCTTAATCCCACTTCATGATTTTAGCTGCACATTTGGCCCTTCCTAATGTGTTTGCCTATTGTTAAATACAAGAGATCAATCTAACACCTTTCTGTTGATGGATTCATGCAATTCTTTTCATTTCCAAGCCACCTAGATGGTAGAATGCCTGTAAGCAGCCTGTCAGTACTTCAGCTTTCTTATCTTTAGCACAGCACTTAATCAGTGTCATTTCTTCTGGGGAATGAATAAAGGGAGAATTTTAATCACACTCAATAGCTAAACAAGCATCTTAAAGCAAGACACTCATCTAGAACAAACACTTTTCAGAGTTTGTACATCAGTGTTAGCCTACACTGTTGTCAAGCTTTTTGTTGTTGTTGTTTTCTGTATTGCCCAATCTCAGTATTTTGTATCTGTCTCATACTTTGATTCAGAAGTTCTTTGCATGGATGCTGGAAATACATCACTGTCTTTCAGTTGCCATTTATCTTCACTTATTTTGATCTTTTTTTTAAAATTGACATAGTGCTATAATTTGCAATTATCTTTTCTTTAGTGAGTCAAGCATGAAGGCATCTAAGACTAGAACTACCATTTCCATATCACAAGCCTTCAGTTTCAGTAACACAGATAAAAATAGATACATGACTTTCTGGGAAAATATTCTTTCCCTTTTCTCTTGAAAGATGTAAAAAAAAAAAAAAATCTTCTCAAGTCTCTAATTTCTGTACTTTCTTCTTGCAGTTCCTATGTTAATAGCTGTGCATGATCCATTGTTGCTTAGTTTCGTTTTTTAACTGATCTTCACTGGCCCTGGCTTTTCTGTAATCACAGCTTTTATTTCTTTCTGAATGGATTGCTGAGGCAGAGCTCTTCTTATGTTACGGGTTTAGTTGAACTCAGGAAACCCTCCCTCTGCCATACACACACAGAAAGAAACCACCATTACTAATAAACTTTCACGAGCCTTTTTTTTTCTCAACACATACATGCCACTCAGATTTGCTTTCCTTTTTTCCAAAGGAAATAGACTACCCATTAACAAATGTCTCATAGCATTAGTGTGTGAAATTTTCAGCTATGAGTCATACGGCCTTTTGTATTGCACTCCTGAAGTCTTTAGTTTAAGACTACAGCAGATTTTTAAGTATCTGCACTATTGAAAGATAGTTTCTCCTGGGGGTCTTCTTTCCTACTTGTTGTCCATTTGTTATAATTTTTCTCACTTGTTTGTTTTAAGTATTTTCGTGTTTTCTCTTGGGCTTTCGTGTTGTAGATAAACTGCCTGCCTTGTCTCGTTTCCAGGCAGAAATCTAGGCAAAACAAAACTTTGCCAACATAAGCTTGCTCCGTCTCTCTGTCTCTCTCCTTATTTGTGCTTGGGTAACTAGAGGTCAAGCTTCTAACCATGCCTTTTGGAATTAATGATAGAAGTATGTAGTTCTATGAGACATACCTAGCCTTTTAAAAATGCTACAATTTTGTACACATATTCAGACAATCTTGTGTTCTGGAGTTATTTTCTTTTGCTTAAATTTGACTGAAATATCAAAAGCAATTCCTCTGCATAGATCTGCAGAGTGTCCCACCAACCTGTAGTCATGGTAAAATTATTGTAACATCTTTTAAACAGTGGAGGATATCTTATATTCTCTGAGCCCTGCATATCCTCTCACATCATATCTTTGTTGTCTTTGCCTTTTTCTTTAGTCTCACTTTCAGTAACTGGGAAAGAGCACTGGGAAAAAGCTAGAAGGGAAACAAGAACTGAGGAATGTAAAGAGAAGGAAGTAAAGAGTATTCCTTTGGGTTTATTATTCTTATAATCATTTTTTTCTGTTCTCTCATTATCCAATGCCCGTGTGTGCTGTTGTCAAAAAAGGATGGAAGATAGGAGACATGGTTTAAAATTGAGCTAGGCTGATTCTGTTAATAACTATAATTTTCTGAAGCAGATATCATCACAGGTTGTTTTTTTTTCTCGCCATGATTACCAATCATGAAAGACAGCATAATTAACTGTAACTTTCTACATGCATTGTTTTTCTTTTGCAGTACTGTTTGGCATACTGTATTTAGATTGCCTTCAAGGCCCATCTCCTAATAAGTGGTGAAACTTGTTAGAAACTTAGAGTCCATGAGTCATTTTGAGTTTGTAATTTGTTTCCATGCTTGCAGTAAAAAAGCTTCAAGCACCATCTGCTGTCTGAAATCAGCTACTGTGCATTTCCTCTGCATTTGCTATAAGTGCTAGTAGGCTTTCTTGCATGTGGAGGTATTAAGAACACCGTATCCTTTTAATCTTGGAAGAAGTGAAAACATGTCTGTGTGTGCGTGCTTTAAAATAAGTTTTCTAAATTTTCAGAATTAAATTCTCATAAACCTGAATTTGCAGTTTTTTAAAGCATTGACCCATAAGAACTTTTGTATGTTTTTGTGTGTGTTTGTAGAAAAATACAGCGCTACTGCATAATATACACCTACCTACAACAGAATTTGATGAGATAAAGCAAAAAAATCTAATTATACCTTTGTCTTCTACTAGGTCACAGATAATGGAAAGCCACCGTTGTCATCTCTGACATATGTTGATATTAGAGTTATTGAGGAAAGCATTTATCCTCCAGCAATTCTGCCCCTAGAAATCTTCATTACAGCCTTTGGCGAAGAATATTCAGGTGGTGTCATTGGAAAAATTCATGCAACTGACCAAGATGTTTATGATACTTTGACTTATAGTCTGGACCCCAAAATGGAATCCATGTTCTCTGTTTCCAGTACTGGAGGCAAACTAATAGCACATAAAAGGTTAGACGTGGGACAATACCTCCTGAATGTCACTGTTACGGATGGAAAATTTACAACTGCAGCTGATATTACTGTGCACATCAAACAAATCACACAAGATTTACTAAATCACAGCATTACAATACGCTTTGCAAACCTTGCTCCTGAAGAATTCATTGGCGATTACTGGCGCAATTTCCAGAGAGCTTTAAGAAACATCTTAGGTGTTAGGAGAAACGACATCCAGATTGTTAGTTTGCAGCCTTCTGATCGTCCTTCAAACCTCGATGTCCTCTTGAATATTGAAAAATCTGGCAGCTCTCAGCATCCAATGAGAATTTTGCTCCACAAGATAAACTCTTCCGTGCCTGACCTAGAGGAGATTCTAGGTGTCCGCATAATTGATGTTTTCCATAAGCTTTGTGCAGGCCTAGACTGCCCTTTGAAATTTTGTGAAGAAAAAGTAACACTGGATGAGAATATCATGTCAACTCACAGCACGGCCAGGCTGAGTTTTGTCACTCCCCGTCATCACAGAGCAGCAGTTTGTCTTTGTAAAGGTAAGGAAAGCAGAAAGGAAAACTGTCCTGTAACCTGCACTGCAAAATGCACCAGATTTTATTTAAAATAAGGAGTAATTCTTCTCTTAAAATGAGATGATGAGACTTTATAAGCTTATGGGAGGGCATTTTTTTTCTACTTATATCTTCATTATCCATTTTATAAAGGAATTTCTTTTCTTTGTTGCTTCTTTTACATTGTGTGAATAATAGCTATTCAGTCTTGTATGCACAGAAATAGGTTACTGCTAAGTACTTGAATATGTCTGGGTTTCTGCTAAGAGAAAGATCTCATACAGCTTCAAAACTTAGCTGTGAATGACAGCTTGAACCAAGAAATTAATACGCATTAAAATAGATAAAAGCATAAAGATTTATAACAAATGATGAATTTGTCTTTCGCTCTTAGGAAAATGAGATGGCTTTTTAAAATCATTAATTAGCACTGCAGGCTGAACTTACATCTGAAATAAATACTTTAAGCCCATTCCTTTTCTGTCTCAAATACACACTCTTCTCCTCTCATGTTTTTTATCTATGTACTTGTGGGGTTTTTTTATGATGTGTGACAGTAGGAGTAAACCTTAAACCACAGCATGATTTTCCAAATTTTATCAGTTGAATTGAGATAACTATGAGCATCAGCCATTGTACACACTATTTGCCTATCATGTCTCATAACTGTTATTCACTTCCTTGTTTTCTGATATTGAGGAGTATCATTTGGGTTGCTATCAGCTTCTGTTCATAAGTGTCCTTTTTCACAAAATACTATTACTGCCAACAGAAGAGAAATAATATATTTCATTTTACAGAAGGGAGATGCCCTGTGGTGAATAGTGCATGTGAAGGAAACCCATGCCCTGAAGGTACTGAATGTATAGGAGATCCAAAGGAGGGAAAATATACCTGTGTTTGCCATGACAGCAAAACCGGACAGTGTCCTGGTAAGAAATTTGCTTTAAAAAATTTCTGCATAAAACCATGTTATTTTCCAGTCCTGTGTTAACGTCATGTTTTTCTGTATCCCTCAGCATCGGTGGGCTCTGCTGTGACATTCAGTGGGAACAGTTATGTGAAATATCGTCTCATGGAAAATGAGAACAAAGAAGAAATGAAGTTGACAATGAGACTTAGAACTTACTCTGCTCATGCAGTTGTTATGTACGCTCGAGGGACAGACTACAGTATCTTAGAGGTACATATCTCCTCTTTACTCATACCAACATTTCTGCAGAGTTGTCATAACAGAGTTGCATTCAAGATTGTTCTTCTAATACATCTTGTGGCCAACCTTTATAGAATCTTTTAGTATGTAAAAATAATCTATTTTCTTCAATGTTTAAAAAAATGAGAAAAAAAGGTTCTACTTGAAATATTAGTTTTAAATTTATTTTCTTGTAATACTCTGTAAATCCATACAGAAAAAGTTTTTAAAACATGAGACATTAGTCACTTAAAACATAAGATACTGCAATCTTTTGATGACAATCTGTGAGTTCTTTACTGTAGGGAAAAAAAAGTACTATATGCATTTTAATTAAAAGGATCATATGAAGTGAATCACAATCACTGTGAATGTTTAAAATACATTGCTAGTAAACTGCCCTTTATGGGCACCACCATCATCTTGTCTCTGTAACAAACAAACTTTTAAGGGGTACCAATATTTTCAACTTTCACTTTTTGCTCTATTTGCTGATGATGTGTCTGTCTTCTATAGATTCATCATGGAAGGCTGCAATATAAATTTGATTGTGGCAGCGGACCTGGCATTGTCTCCGTTCAGAGCATTCAAATTAATGATGGCCAGTGGCATTCAGTATCTCTTGAAGTAGATGGAAATTATGCACGACTTGTTCTGGACAGGGTGCATACAGCATCTGGTACTGCTCCTGGTACGCTTAGGACACTGAACCTAGATAATCATGTGTTTTTTGGTGGTCATATTCGGCAACAAGGTACAAGACATGGGAGGAGTCCTCAGGTTAGCAATGGTTTCAGAGGCTGCATGGATTCTATTGTACTTAATGGACAAGAGCTCCCCTTAAACAGCAAGCCACGAAATTATGCACACATGGAAGAATCTGTCGATGTGACTCCTGGATGCATACTTACTACCACAGAAGGTTGTTCAAGCAACCCATGTCAGAATGGAGGCATCTGCAACGCCCTGTCAAATGGAGGTAAGCTGTTCTGCTAGTTTTTAAAACTGCTTTTCCACTTACCTGCCTTGGAAGGCCCAAACAATTTTGTAAATACTTTTTGCTTTTCCAGAGAGTTGTAGAAGGCTGATTGTTAACCAAGGAGGAAGGCGGTGTCTGCCTGTGTTCTAGACACTCATTTCCTTGGAGTAAGAAGTAGGCAAAACCCATCAAACAGTGAAAGGAATTAATCTTCAGTGTCAATCAACACTGAGGTCCGTTCTCTGAATGCCTACTTTTAGAGCTTTAAAATTTCTGAAAACATTATGTCAAACATGATTTCTGAGAGATAAGTGACAGTTAATCTTCAGTCACATGCCAGAAAACATTTTCATTAGACTTTTCTTCATTTTTCAATAGAATATTTCTATTTCTGTCCTCTCTCTGAACAGGCAGGTGGGCAGGGCAGATTTTTTCTTGAATCCAATAAAGTCATGTGCACCTTTCAAAAAGAATGTATTTGATTTCAGGTTACTACTGCAAGTGTGCTCCATTATTCATGGGAACTCACTGTGATGTAAGTGTCAACCCGTGTGCTTCCAATCCCTGCCTTTATGGAGGTACTTGCATCCCAGTCAGTGATGATTTCATCTGTCAATGCCGAGGACAGTACGCAGGCCAAAGGTATGTTTGTATGGTTTTTTTTGTGCAAATGAACCCCTTACAGCACAGAATATAAATATAGCACCTTCTCTGTTGTTTTTTTTTTTTTAATCTCTTTTCTACTTAAAGTTCACACTTTGAAATCCACTGGAGTTGGTTATTGTCAGCCCCTATATAGCAGCCTTGAATCCCACTATATCTAATACTATTTACACAACTTACAGTGAGACAGTTGCTCTTTTTGTTGTTATTGATCTTTTTCCTCTTTTGAAGGTGCCAGCTGGGTCCATATTGCAAAGACAATCCTTGTAAAAACAGTGGCAAGTGCATCGACAGTTTGGATGGGCCTGTTTGTGAGTGTGAAGCAGGCTTTCGGGGAGAAAGGTGAGTACAGCATTCCACAGAAATGGAAATTTAATCAATATTTAACAGTTCAAGTTGATAGAAATCTGGAATGGTGATAGAATAGCAAGTTACCTGGTAGTGTACATTATTACATAGTAAACGTAGTTAGAATTGTTGAACAAGGAGACTAAAGCAGTGATTACTGATGTAAACTAACCATTGTTTCTCTTCTCTTATTTTGGTAGGTGTCTGACTGATATCGATGAATGCACAGAAAACCCCTGTCTTAATGGTGCCCTTTGTGAAAATACTTACGGTTCATATCACTGCAATTGCAGCCATGGATTTGGAGGAAAGCACTGCACAGACATTGTTCTTAACAAATACGTTTCAACATCTTGGAACATTAGTTTAGCTGAAGTAATTGGAATTATTGTTTTCATCGCTGGAATATTCTTGTTAGTTGGGATTTTTGTTGTTTGCCGCAAAGTGATGAATAGAAAGAAGAAACACCAACCAGAACCTGAAGACAAGCAGCTGGGAGCTACAACAGCTTTCTTGCAACGACCTTATTTTGATGCAAAATTGAATAAGAACATCTATTCTGACGTCCCTCCCCAGGTTCCTGTTCGTCCCATTTCATACACTCCAAGCATTCCAAGCGACTCCAGGAACAATCTTGACAGGAATTCTTTTGAGGGGTCCGCGATCCCTGAGCACCCAGAATTTAGTACTTTTAACCCAGATTCTGTGCATGGCCACCGGAAAGCTGTAGCTGTTTGCAGTGTAGCACCAAACCTGCCACCTCCACCTCCCTCCAACTCTCCTTCAGACAGCGATTCGATACAGAAGCCCAGCTGGGATTTTGACTATGACAGTAAGAAACATTCTTAGTTTTGTTATCTTTTAGTTAAAGGTATGTGTTTGTGGTACAGTTTTACTGTGAGCTCAAAGTCCATCTGTACCTGCTGTGGTAGAAAAAGCAGTAAGATTTTACTAGTGCTTAAGTCTGATCTGGCTTCATACACTGCTAAGTTTTATTAGAAGTGTAGATCTTAAAAAATTTAATTTCTACTGACTGTTCTAATTAAGTCTGTTAATCGCCTCACTTGAAACTTTTTCTTCCAGCTAAAGTAGTAGATCTTGACCCCTGCCTTTCAAAAAAGCCTCTGGATGAAAAGAGCTCCCATCCTTATAGTGCTAGAGAAAGCATGTCTGAAGTCCAGTCTCTTAGCTCCTTCCAGTCTGAATCATGTGATGACAATGGTATGTAAACTCTAATCATTCTGTACTGCTGTTCATTTGTAACATCTCTGCATCTAAATCTGTCTTAGTATCAATAGGCATTACATACATCTAATATATATTAAGTACACAATTTAATATATATTAGTATTTAATACTCAAAGCTGTTAGTGTTTTTTGCCTTACACTTCATGTTAATTACCTACCTTAAAATTACCTATATATTCATTCTAGTATTAGAATATTAATGTGTAAATGCAGCTCAAGGTATTTAACACTATGTTAAAAACACATTCAAATTTAATAATTAGTTATCATCTTATATAAGAATACAGTGGATTTAAAAAACACCTTTGCCTGTGCAACTATAACTTCAGTTTTGACATTCAGCTTTTAGTAAAGCTTTCCGGTGTTACAGTTTCATGTGTTTCCTTCTCTTTTTCTTGCTGCGACCTCAGCTCCCATATGGATCAGATCAGTTCTGAGTGAGAGCAGAGTTTAAGGCATTGCTTGTAAGTTTGACTACTTTAGTAATGAAGGAAGCTACAAAAAAGGAATTTTATTACAGTAGAGCAGTATACTTGGCTTTCACCATGATTAAAATGAATTAATTAAAAAAATTCATACACTGAAAAAAGCCAATATGAAAAAAATATATAAATCTTTTAATCACAATTCTAGTCCTTCAAAATATGATCAGTGTACTTATTTGAGCATTTTATTACCATTATTGATTGGAAGTCTTATTTTTCTGTTACAACAGATGCTTTTATTGTTTGATCTGAATGCATCTGTCTATTCAAAAATATTTCAGACTGATTCGACAAAGACATGGTTGTCTCATAATTTAATTTGCTAAGTTCAGGTGTTTTGACTCTATTCCAATTCCTGCTTTTGTCTCTGTATGATAACAAGAATTTAAAATTTTTTTAGCTTAGGAGTAAAGAACATTCCACTTCTTAACAAGTTAGAGTGGTTTGTTCTGTAATAGAAATCTGTTAATGATTGGTGAAAGTAAAATGGTATGCTTATAGTACTCATCATTTATCAGTAGACTTAATATCAACTTTCAACTTTTTTCTGTGGTATTAAGTGTTGTGCAGTACATGTTCTCCCCTCCCCTTCATCCCATATATTTCATACATGCCTACAGGTATTTCTTGTCATGTATTGATTACTCAGTAATATATCATTCTAAGAGAAATAACTGTAGCATCATAAAGATTGTTCCTTCCTCCTTTTTTGGTAGATTTTGAATTTATCAGTTTGAAATTTTATCCCTGAGCCTTGCAAACAAACTGTATGTGCTTACCTCATCCTACCCTATAAGTCTTTCTCCCTTCCAAAAGTATGCTGGGGAGAGGAAGCTATAACAGATTAATTCATCACTTGTGATTGTTATTTAAAAACCACATCAACAACATCAACCTGATTTTGTCATTCCTACTATCCTTTCATTGCAGTGAAAGATTCTACCCCTCTGTTGAGGGGGAAGAAAACAGCAGTAGGAAGCCTACTCCTTAACGACTCCTTAATTCACCCCACATCAGCATTTATGGGGTGCCTGGGTTTATTGCAATCTAGATGAAGTGTGGTACAAGCACTATACTGAGTAAATGTTAAAACAATAAAAAAATTAAAATAATTTTGTGCTTGTGCAGAATTTTAAGAATAGTTATAACAAGTACCTTGTTACATTCATAAAGAACAAAAGTCAGGTTCAGAGATGTATTTTGTGTGTTACATGCAATTGCTTTCTAGATAGAGTATATATTATATATATATATATCAATAATCTTCATTTTTAAAATAGTAATGGACTACAATTTTACAGTATTTTTGTTTACCTGTGTGCTGTTTAAAATGATACTAACTATAGGTTTGTTTTAATTTGCTCCTTTTATACCTTTTACAAGCTTCCGTAGTGACTGTAATACACCTTGTCAATGCTGTTGTTGACTCGGTGGAAAAAGAAGGTATATACATGTTTTCATATTTATTTACTGCTTTGGCAGAATAATGCACGTTTTTCTTCTAGTAATGTAGCAGATGAGAGTTATAAACTACTATGTACTTACACTTTCTCATAAACATGAGTAAAAAGTATATTTATATAGTATGTGTATTCATATTTTCATGTGTATATGCTGTGTCTACCCTGCAGGCATGTTTCAGTGTGGTTTCTTGGGGAAAAAAGGACTGGCATAAAAAGATATTGGTACTTACTGTTGTCTCACAACATTCACAGTAAAGCTTCTGGCAGGTTGAGACAGCATCAGAGACAATTATGTACACCAAAATAGATGAAAAATCAGCAGCCTATAGTTCCATTTCTTCCCCCATCTACCTTGTTGGCTTTGGCAGAGCAGAACAGGATTAGCCTGATACACTCCTCCCTGGTCTTTTTAGATGAGTTTGTGTAATGAAAATGCTGATCGTAGTGTGCAATTGGGGTGTACAGGCATGCATATCCCTAGCAGCTTAAGTAGTTGGTTACCTCCTGTTCTTACTGAGTATCTAAAAGGCATGTTTGTGTGTGTGTACATATATATATATATATGTATATATATATGTACACACACTTATTTGCACATATCCATTTGTATCTTAGAAGGCGGCAAAATAGCTATTTATTTTCTTCCTAACATTTAAGAAACACTATACAAAATAGTAGTAGTAATAGAAGTACCACTGAGCCTATACAAACGCTAACCTCTCAATAGACTTGAATAGCACTGGAATTTTCAATAGATCTCCACTGCAAGTCTACAGAGGCTACTTCTGAAGCAATACCCACAGCATGTGTTTCTTATTTCTTAATAAAAACAAAATAAACAAGGAAACCTTAGAAGTCCTGCTGAAAACAAGGCCATTTTAAGATCATAAAAATATTTACAGTACCTAAAGATTCTGTTTGGCTTGTTATTTGAAGTACAAGTTCTCTAGTGTATGCAGAGACACGAAAAAGTAGGCAAATGCAAAGACTTCTAATCACAGAAGAATATATCATTAATGTTTACAAATAGATCATAGTCCCCAGTGCTAAAAATAATTGTAATGCACAGTAACTTAGGAAAAACTAAGAGGCTAACCTAGGAAGACTAAGACTAAGATTCCAAGACTAGAGGCAGCAAAAGCAAAGCCTGTCAGAAATATGTAATAACTCAGATTTTCTGAGATCTTAATAGATAAAAATTGAAATTGATGGATTTAGTTCTCAAGACAGTTGGAAATATCATTCATTGTTTTAGTATCACTGTAAGAAAAATGCAGTTATTTTATGCATTGCAAACCATCCAGAAAGGACAGAGATTAAAGATGTCCTGCTCACCTGCTTCTTAATACTTGGAAGTTTCTAGCCTATATAAGCATTCATTCTTTGAAAGCATAGTGGGTAAAGAGTTCTGCTTTGGAGCACCTCAGAATCATGCCAGTTTGAGCAGCAGAGATCCTTGCTCTAGCCTTCAGCAAAGGTCAGGTTCTGGGACAGAGGGTCTTTTCCTCAAGTCTCAAAAAGTATCCTGGAAGCATCAACTGCACAATCTCCTCCTAGGACAGTTGTGGGCCTGTATTCCCTGCACTGCTCCTCAGAGAAGGCTGTAGCTCTGTGCAAACAACAGTGTTGAGTGCAAGAGGAAATAGAGCTCCAGTGTAGCAAAGTATACCTATCTTCATAGGTGACATCAAAGTACAGCAGCAAACTAGAACTTATGTTAAGTCATCTTTTGTACAGTCACCTACCTATTGAGTTAGGTTTTGCACCCAGCTTCCCTACAAAACCAAAGAAAGCTGTCTTTTAAGTAGTCTAGTGGTCAGAACATTCTCCTGGTCAGGAGACCAGAGATATTTGAAGACCTTTCTGAGAAGAGATACAAATACCAATTCTTAGGAGATGATTCTGGGATCAGAATAGACAGGCATCCCTCCTTTCAGACCTGTATAAGGATTTCCTGAGAAAGAAAGGCTTAAAGTTTGCCAGACAGCACAGAACAGTTCTGTGCTAAGCAGGAGTTGTTGGGATTGCTGTACAGCAACAGGTAGATCCCCCTGTGCACAGCCTATGGAAGCTAGATACTAAAGTGAAAGTTCCATCCTCATGTGAGACACTAGGAAGCACAAGTCCTGATACATGTATCCCTGTATCAAAAGCCAGAGGGGTGTGGTGCAAGAAAAGAGTCAGACCAAGTCTTGTTACCTCTTAAGTTCTAAATATGATGAAATGAGAATTTCAACAGACTGTAGACTCCAGATTATGCCATAACAAGACGGTGTCCCAGGTGGGCTTTACATTGACTCAGCAGCAATTCTACAGCTCAAGTCTAATAAAGAAGGATATGAGGGAAAGAAGCCAACTTTAGTACTACTCAATAGATAGGCATATTTACCTAGAGTACACTAAAAACAGATAAAGGTAGCATCTTAGCGACAGTCATTATGTTTGTCTTCATATTGGTGCTAGTATTTGATTCCTAACAACAGATATTTTCTCCTTTTTCTTCTCATTCTGCCAACTAAAGAATCTTTTGCTGTTCCTGACCTCAGCAATTCAAGAGGTGACTTCTGCATGCAGTTCATTGATATGCACCAAAATATTTTTGTTAATACCTGGCTTTAACACAGACTTACTATCAATTGCTTGCTGTGCATTTGTCTGCAGTGATTACTCTTTACTAGATTTGCACCTTATTCCAGTTCTGTATTAATTTTCCTTTTTGGTATTCAGGTTAAAAATATACACACCCGTATGCATATTTTTTTAATTATGTTAGGCTTACACCTGGTTTTCAGCTGAGAAATAAAGCCTTATTCAAGAGAAGGTTGCCATGCATGATTAAGCCTGATTTTGCTGTTTTGTTCTTCTATTCAAGTCTGGAACATCTTTATATGTAGTCAAAGAAGAAGGAATTTTATCAGAGATGTGGAAGCATGGAGAGGTGCCATTTTTTGAGTTACTGTAAAGCTAACACTAAAATTCAGCCAAGTGGTAAAGTCACTTTAAATGGTCTGGATACTTTACCAGTTAGAAATTACTTCTTTCACATAGGAAAAGCAAGGTTTATTTATGCTAAGTATATTCATAGGAAAACTGGGCATCAGTTAGCAAGCCGATTCTAATTACTCAAACAACAACTGATTAAGAATTCAACTGCACCAGGGAAACCATTGGTTATTTGCTGGCCAGTGAACAATTCTATACCATTATGTATTGTAACAGCACATTCCATAGGTGATGTACAGCTCTTCTCATTCTAGGTGAGATGTCTGAGAAAATTTAAAAGTTTAAATGTGAATGATGCAATATCTAATGCATGGCGTAATGTAAAGTTATGCTGAATGTCTTCTGTGGAGCCAGGCACACTGTTCTCCAATTAACAAGTAACATCCTAATCACAGTGACTGCATTATCTTAATACATGCCTTGAATTCTCAGTTCAGTATCTCATCTTCAAGTCAGTCTAACACTTTTTTTTTTTAATTTTCACTTTTCAGGTTATCACTGGGATACATCAGACTGGATGCCAAGTGTTCAACTGCCAGGTATCCAGGAATATCCAAATTATGAAGTGGTTGAGGAGTCAGCTCCCCTCTATACAGATCCAAATGCCATCGACACAGACTATTACCCTGGCGGTTATGACATAGAAAGTGATTTTCCACCTCCACCTGATGACTTCCCTGCACCTGATGAGCTTCCACCATTACCACCAGAATACAGCGACCAGTTTGAGTCAATACAGCCTCCCAGAGACATGCCAGCCGTAGGTAGCTTGGGTTCTTCTACAAGAAGCAGGCAGAGGTTTAACCTTAATCAGTATCTTCCCCATCACTATCCTGCAGACATGTCCGAACCTCAGACCACAACCAGTGGTGCCAATGGCAATTACAGAGAACCTTATGCTCCTTACACATTAGGGTACAATAGAGACTTTGAAGCTCCCACTGTAGACAACATGTCCATGTCTGTGTATGCTTCCACTGCTTCGTGCTCTGATGTGTCAGCATGCTGTGAAATGGAGTCTGAAGTCATGATGAGTGACTATGAGAGTGGAGATGACAGTCATTTTGAAAATGTGAAAATTCCTCCACTCGATTCCCAGCAACATACAGAAGTCTGACACTCACACTCAACAAAGTGCCTGGACTCTTTAACAGACTTAATTCTAGAAAAATTTTCAAAAGCTTTTTCTTTTTCTTTCCCCTCTCTCTCTCTTCCCCCAGCCTCAGTGAATGCTTCTGTTTCAGTGAGCTAAACTGGCATGGTGGCATTGGATCATGCAGTTCATTTCACTAAACCAGCTTATTTCCATTTCCTGACCTACTATAATTGGACAGTTCCAAGAATTCCACTGACTGTGCCATTTTTGAACGTGTTTTTTGTACTTGCATTGTCTATGTTAAAAGAAATCACATACCACTTCTCCATATTAGCATGATGCATATATTTATATAGTTCTAATGAAAATTAATTTCCTCCTACTTTTTGTAAATTTTATGTACAGTTTTGATTTTAATAGTTTTAACTAGATTTTGTAGATATTTTGTGAATTTGTTTTCCACTGAAAATAGTGGTGTTTGTGTGCCATTAAAACTAGCACCCTGAGTTATTATAATCAGGGAATCACTGTATGTATTCCTCCCACAACCAAGGTTTGACATTTCATTATGAGAATTTCAACATATTCACACAATTCCAATTGTACATAGGTTAGGTCTGATATTTTTCTGGGTCAGCTAAATGGAAATGTCTTAAATGGGTTGCTGTATTTTAGAACTGTAAACATTTTTCCCTTCTTGGAAAGTGTGTTGAAGACCCTCTACATACCAGTTTAAAACCAAAACCACCACGACACGGTTTTTATAGTGTCTGTATATTTGTGATCCAATGGTCTTGTAAAGGTTTTTACTGAAGATTACCATTAGCCAGTCTTTCTTACTGACAATAAATTATTAATAAAATACTTTAGCTTTGCTCTGTGTATCTCTGTTATATAACATACAATTGACAAAGCATTCAGTGCAGCATTTTTACATCTATGTTTTGTACTGTTTTAAGTTACTTGCTGCAAGCAACACATTTTTCTCTCCTCAAAAATCAAAATGCAGTTGTTAGAGATGCTCACTAGATGGCAGTATTTGTCTACTTAATGGTGTTTTAAAAAGTAACCGGGCCAGTATGAATAAAGATTGATGGGTATCAAACTTCAGTGGCCTTCTCATAGTTTGCATTTTTCTTTAAACATATATTATGAGCTATTATGTAGCTTACTGAGTAATTTTTCTGAAGTTTCTTATATAAAAGGAGAAAAACATTAAGTTCTTTAAAGTAGTTCCCTCCTCTGAATTTACTTGGGTAGGGATTTTCAGTTCTATTTATTACTTGGCTATGCACTTCCATGCTGAAATCTCTGTGCTGATTTCTGAGTTTGTGTTTTTAAGTTTTTAAGCAATATTTTAACTGCAGTTTCTTGTGTTAAATTTACACTGGATGCAAGTCAAGACAGCATACAGTTTATCTGTAGATTGCCCAGCTATTTTTCTGACTAGAAAAGAACAAAGCCCCTAACACAGTTCTCCAGCTTAAATTTGCTCTGACCATGAGTGAAAGGAGTAAGATCTTTTACTTCCTGCACAAGGAACACTAAAATTCATAGCAAGATACCCTAACGCATCAGTGTGTTCTTTACCACAGCTAGAAATCCTTTCTTCACCTCCATTTTTTCCCTACTGTCTCAGAAAATTCTTCAGCTTGGAAAGGTACAACAGCAGATCCTGTCAGGTACACAACAGCTAAGCCTAGGCCTTTCGCCACTTGAGAGACTATACGATATGGGATTTGCCTTCAGATGTTTGATTATTTCTGCACAAAACAGAACAAGTTACAGCCTGGCAAGCTGTTTCATGGAAACAGATGGATTTCATGACAGTCAAGAGCTCAGCACAACACACCACATCCTCAGTGTTAATTTGTTAATATGCAGGTAAGAATCTCTTAATGTATGTAAAAAAGCTAAAATGAGTGGGCTTAAAACTATGTTCTGTCTTCATCCCCAGTAGCACAGTTTTCTGTACACCAGACTCATTGTTAAAGCATTTTCTTATCTAATAGCTTTAAAACAATCTTACAGAACTGAGTAAAGGGTATAATGCTGTCCATATTAATTTTGATCACTACTTAACCTTCGTAGCTCAAGAAGAAATGGATGTTTAGTTCTGTGGCAGTTCTGTTCCAGGATTTATTATCTGGCTCTTGGTAGAAATGCAACCTCTGAAGTCAGTAAGATGAAAATAGTACACAGGCTTGCATTCTTTCTAATTATGACTCAAAAGATGAAAACCTTACATAACTTTTCTTAAGTTAATGGTTTAGAGCAGAAATACTTGGAAAAGAGATTCTTGAAATTAAGAGGTACGAAGGACAGGAATCAACACTTACTTAACCATGATTTATCAGTAATGAGACAGTTTCCTCAGTACACTGCAAACAGCTCCAAACTTTCTTGCCAAAAATAAACCAAAACAGAAAAACCTTATGTAGAAAAGTGTCATAATAGTCTTTTTTCTCTCTGCAAGGCCAATACTATTAAGCAGTATGAAGCACACAGTTTTGTACTTCACAGCAGAAAAAAAAAAAAGTATCATAGCAGTCACAGAAGCAACAGGCAGTTTCAACTCCACAACAGATTAGCAGCTGGTGTTTAAAGTAAGACCATGTTAAACAAATGCTCCCTTTGTACAAGTGCCAGGAGCTATTATCAGCCAACTCAAGTCCAGTAAACGGAACTGAACCTAATTTCCCAAATAATACTACAACACCACACAAGAAATTTTACCTAAGTCCTAGGAGTCCGAGCTACCATAAAACAATCTCCACCAGTTAGTATCAATGGGATGACAGAATACAGCTGCATATATAATGGATTTATCAGTTCCTCCACTTTCCTGTCCCCAGTGTGCATTTACTGCCACTGGTCTGTTTCTGTGGTGGCTAGTTCAGGAGCATTAAGCAGACTGTTAACCCTAGAAAAGGTTACTCATTTCCTACTAATTAATGTCCTTCAATCGACACCCGTCTAGATCACACGAGTTGCTGCATTAAATAAAGGAAGGCCAAAGAAGGAAAGAAGGAAGCCTTAAAATCTCTTTAAATAGCTGCTATTGAATGCTTTAAACTTTAACACTCTAGCTCCATTCTCACAGGAAGAGAACCTATTGCCAGATGCAGACTGTTTTCTTCCCATGAGCTGATTATAGGGAAGGGGAAAAAAAAAGTGACATGGCACACATTTGAAGCAATGGAGTAAGATGCAGCTTCAAAGGTTTTATGATTGTGTGTGGGAAATCAACATCACTGCAAAATAAACTCTTAAGCAATATATTAATGGTTGTGCAAGTGCCAAATATAGATCAGCTGTCATTTAATAGAACTCCAGAATTATTTTTACTACAGGATCCTTGTATTCCCTACATATCAAATGCCACAAGGAATATCTGTAATACTCATAAAAGATGAGTCTAGAATATGTAAGCACAGTCTTGAACACACCTGCAGTACCTGAGTGCTGACAAAAAGAATCTATTTTCTAGAAATAGAAATTGCCTCTTCCAGACTCTTCACCGTTGCACCATACAAAGTTCACACTTTCTCTTCAGAAACTACTAGTCAAAGTTTCTGTTAGTTCACAAGCTAGTTTGTTCACAAACAAACCAATGAAATACAGACAAGATAAATGTGAAGGTTAGACTACATGATTTCTAGAGGTTGTTTCCAACCTCAGATGTTTTGTGATTCTGTGGCAATTCCAGATTCCTATCTTATAACAGCATAAGACAAGCTCACTGTAGTTTTGTTGGTTTTTTTCCACGTAAAGATAAATAAAATCTTGCAACTTTTGAGGAGTTGGCACACCCATAATAAAGTCTTACAACAATATCCTGCATTCTCTTTTCTATGCTGAAAAATACCACCTCACTCAGCCTCTCCTCACACAAAAGTTTCCAGTCCCTTGATGATCTTACTAGCCCTTTGCTGGACTCTCTCCAGTTAAGTCTTTCTTGTACAGGGGAATAAAAACTCACTACCATATTCTCCTATTTATTTTATTAAAAACACATAGGAGCTTGTAGAATTTAAAGTTTCATTGATAAGATTTGGGTCAAAGTTAGTACTGTTCTGTCCAATTTGTATTTTATTTGGACTGTAGGAAGCATTATAACTTTGCCTTAGAGCACAGAATGAACATAAATTCTACCTGATGAACAGTATGAGGTAAAAAACAAAAACAAAACCAAAAGAAACAGACAATCCTGTAAGACTTCTCTCAGGGAGGATGGGGTTCAGGTCCCTCCTCCAAGGATATTTCATACTAAAATGGAACTGAGAAAATAAACTCAGATTGGCCTCCAGCCTCTGCTCTGCCCATTGCCTCCATGCAACGGGTGCTGCCCAAGTTGTCCCAAGGAGAACTCCTGCACTGTAGGAAAAGATACAAATCTAATCAGCTGAATCCAAGAACAATACCAAATCGGGATGATTGCCTGGCTGAAGTAGTTAAGGTCTCTACACAGTCTTTGTGCTTCATGGCAAAGCTCTGTACTCCACACACAAGGGGCAAACAGTTGAGAATTAGGTTCCTCAGTTACTTTTCATCTGTTGCCAATTTTTAGGATTCCTAGCTACTACAAGTCCTCATAAAAGAAAACATTAATAAGATTCATTAATCCAAACACACTGAAATAGCCATCATTTTTGGCAGCATTACTCCTTTCACAGCCAGGATAACAGAATTGTTGGGGTTGGGAGGGACCTCTACAGATCATCAAGTCCAACCCCCAACCAGGGTTGGGATGTGACAAAAAAAAAAAAGAATTAGAGAAGCACAGGATAGTATGTGGGATTATACAGCAAAGCAGGAAAGCAAGCTCTTCACCTGGTTCTCAGAGACAAAAATCTACAAGAAGGCTTATTAGACTGTTTTCATCACTCACACAAGATAAATAAATGTCTGATCTCACTGATAACTAAAATCTTTCTGGTTACCAATGCCCAATACACATTTGCTGTATCTGATCCATGAAAGCATTATAATATCACAAATTTAATAAACCTCTTCACAGAAAAAAAAAAAACAATCTGGCCTTTGTAGCAATCATAGAGGAGTTAAGACTGTCAGTAAGAATATGAGATTACAAACATTATAGCAAGAGCCTTTGTTTAATGAGTTACCAAAGCTGAACCATATTTCACAAAAGGCCATTTCGAGCTTTTTTTTTTTTTTTTTTTTTGCAGATCACTTCTCAGTTTCTTCATATTTCCTTGTATTTCCTTGTATATTTGGAGAAAAAGCTCTCACGGTAAGAAAGAGCACTGACAGGCCCAATTAATAATGGTATGATTCATTCACATAATCCCCAGAGTACCAATCTGAAATCCCTCTCAGAGTTTGCATTTAACTTTGAAGAAACACAGAAGGAAAGACCGCATTGCATCAGAAAGTTTTGGTTTTCTAATTTCATATTTTTCTGGATAACTTTAAGCACAGAGTCACTTCCAGCATAAGATTTCAAATTTGTCTAATTCAAACCACGAATATCATCTGATGGCCATAAAGATAACAGGACATTCTGCTTTGAGTTTCACTAGAGGAAAAAGACTTCAGATCTCTAAGAAAATGGTGAAAGTTATAATTAGCCTTGTGAGTGCAGTTTGGCTTTATGGATTAAGATTTCTTTGTTTTAAAACCAAACCCTACTCTATCCCATTGAAATTCCATAACTCTCACCTGCAAAAACTCAGTGTAACTGTTCAGAAACACAAGGGTGGGAGGAATGTTTATTTTGCCTGAGTCTTCAAGTGTTTAAGTCCCATTTTTCACTGGTCACCCACCCTGGGAGCTCCTGCTGAAGAAGCCAGAAAGTCTGGGGCAACAGGGAAAGTGAAAGTTGAAAGATGCATTTTGCATCCCAAGATAACAACAGAAGCAAGAAAAAGAAAATAATAGCAGGAGCAAAACCCCCCCCAAAAAAATCAGAGCCAGTCATGCACAAAAGGAAAATGTGAGACATTTTGGAAGTCAGAGGAAGACAGTTACAGAAAGTAAAGAGCAGCTGAGTTTTCACTTTAAGTCCAAGGAAGTATACTCTAACAGTAACTTCAAAATCTCGTGGTAGGCCTCATCTTCAGCTTTTATTCTGACATTTAAATCTGTATCCCTGAGGTTTCCTTTGAATCAGTTGGTTAATTCTTGCTCAGCAAGCAAGCTTTTCTGACAGCTTTGTTGTGGAGCTGCACTCCTCAAGTTGAAGTACCAACTTAGTTGGGCAGTAGTTAATCTTTCTGGGCTGCCTACAATATCCTTCCCTGTAAGGAAAATTATTTCCTTTTAACAGGGCTATTAGGATAAATACCTATCACTATACTACTGCTACAATTTTCCTATTGACCACCCCAAAAAACCCACTACCAGGATTTAATATTATGAAGAAGTGAGGCAGACTCAAGTTTAAGTCTCCTCAGTCTCATGAGGACTGCAATTAATTCCCCTCCACTACCTCCATTCTAGCCAAGGCTCGTAAATCCTGCTCCCAGAACTCTGCTAAACTGCCCACAGCCACTCTGCAGATAAGCAGAAGTCCCAGTTTCTCCCTCCTGAGCCACATAGCACAGGCACACAGCAGTAAGGACAGAATTTCTGTTCTCAGAAAGCAATAGTGTTCACACATACTGTTAAACAAGTGCAGAAAAGATCTTGCATAAGAGGCTGCCTCTGTTCAGTTCAGACTGTGCGTGGGTTCAGACACTACCAATTCACTCCTCCAACAGGGAAAACGTACAAGCTATGCTGCACCATGGATGCCAAGGAATATTTCCCTATTTCTGTAGTAAAGCACATTATCTTAAGCAGCTTTAAGGTTTTATCTTCCTTTAGCTAAAACTAGTCAGCTTCCTTGGGGAAAAATGCAGAAATATCCTCCCTTGTATTCATTTTTAATTGCTGCACCAGAAAATTCCTTAATAAAAATCAGTCTATTTGAGGACCCTATACAGAAAAGACTCATCAGTTTAATTAAAAAAAAAAAAAAACCCACACACCAGAAAACACAACTATCCAACTTGGCTAATCTTTCACAACCACCTTAAATAGAGTCTTAAGGAAAGCATGCAACATGCAAGTTCTATCTGTCTGTACAGAGTTGAAGAAAAAATGATGCATTACATAAATAGGCTATTTTGAACAGTTCTGCTCATGTGTCATCTGCCCGGACTTCAGGAAGGCCATTAACACAGACCTTCACAACATCCTTCTCTCTAAAATGGAAAGATGTGGATTTGATGGGCATACCATTCAGTGGACGAGGAGCTGGTTGCAAGATGGTACCCAGAGATAAGCGGTCAACAGCTCAGAGTTTGGATGAAGATCAGTGATGAGTGGCGTCCCTCGGGGACGACACTCTTCAACATCTTCATCAATGGCAGTGAGATCTAGTGTATTCTCAGCAAGTTTGCAGATGGCACCAAGCTGTACAGTCAACACACCTGAGGGATGGGATGCCATGCAGAGAGACCTAGTCTTGGACAGTGGGCCCAAAAAAACCTCATTAGTTTCAACAAAGCCAAGTGCAAGGTCTTGCATCTGGGTTGCAGCAGCCCCCACTAATCAGTATAAACTGGAAGTTGAAAGGATTGAGCATAGACCTGCTAAAAAGGACTTGGGGGTACTGGTGGATGGCAAGCTGGACATGAGCCAGCAATGTGCTCTAACAGCCCTAACAGAAAGCCAATTGATCCTGCACTGCATCAAAAGAAGAGCGGCCAGCAGGTCGAGCAAGTTGATTCTGTTCTTCTCTGTATTTGTGAGACCTCACCTGGAGAACTGTGTCCAGATGTGGAGCCCTCAGAACTGGTGAGACACGGACCTACTGGAGGCATTCAGAGGAGGGCCACAAAAGTGATCCAAAGGATGGAACATCTCCCCTACAAGGACAGGCTGAGAGAGCTGGGGCTGTTCAGTCTCGAGAAGAGAAGGCTCCAGGGAGATCTGATAGCAATCTTTCCTTATTTAAAGAGGGTCTATAAGATAGAAGGGGACAGACTCTTGAGCAGTATCCATTGTGACAGGACAAGGGGAAATAGTTTCAAATTGAAAGAGGGGAGATTTAGACTGGATGTGAGAAAAAAAGATGTGTTTTTTGTTGTTTTTAAGCACACAATAGGGTAGTGAAGCACTGAAACAGTTTGCCCAGAGATGTGGTGGATGCCCTGCCCTGGAGGCATTCAAGGCCAGTCTGGGCCATGCTCTGAGCAGCCTGACCTAGCTTTGATTGTCCCTGTTTATTGCAGAGCAGTTGGACTAGATGACCTTTAATGTTCCCTTCCAACTCAAGTGATTCTATAGTATGATCTTTGCTTCTGTCAGCCTGGATCACAAAGATAAACCTGCTCCACTGTTTTAGGAGCAGTAAATCCTTCTGCTTTACAGAATCAAATCAAGACCATTTGTGTATAAAGGCAAAAATGAGATTCATGGTAACAGAGATTTCTGGTACTGAGAAACCATGAAGAAAAACAGGTCTTCTAGATAAAATCTGATCCTAATTATTTGAAGAAGGTGGTGAACAGAGTACTTCACAATTAATTTATTCATTGTTTCATCCTTCCAATATACCATTCTTTACCACAGGGTTGATTCTATAGTACATCAGCTCTGTAAATACACATATCATTTCTCTGATTCCCATTTGTGTTGGTATCTCACACACACCCTCACAATATGCAACTTTCAAACTTGGCCTTGCCAATGACTCCTTCACTGCATAAAATACTCCATGAGCCCCTAAGCACACAAAGTAGTTGTAGTACAGAGCATGCAATAACACTGTTGAAAATATAGCAAGAAACAAAGCTTAATTTATAAATCTGTAGGAGCATCACAAGCTAAAACTGCCTATCACCATGATCACAAAAGAGAAGAATCTTTTTAAAGTGAGCCAGAAACAGGAGCCAAAATGCAACACACATTTTACAGAAATGTTGTATTATCAAGCTTGTCTCATTTGTCCCAACAAGATTTGAAAGACAAAAAGGAAACTGGCATTGCAAAAGAGTAGAGTAAGAAAGGCTGTGAATATCTAGAAGGAATCTCTACAGAAGGTTGAAGCTGTAAAAATTGAGGAAAAATAGAAGGAACAAATCCTGGGAAGTACAGCGCAGAGTAAGACGAGTCAGGAAGGTTTGAAAAAACAGTTGGCAGATGTCAAAAATTAAAGTTTGTTTTTAAATGCATTAAAAGCAAAAAATTCTACCGGAGACACTATAAACAAAGAACTAGTGGATGACTGAGGTACAACAAATCTCAGAGAAATCAAGACTAGCAGATGTTTTCAGCACTACATCTGTGTCCACTATGGAAGAATTTGAACATTTTCTCTACTTTGTGAACACCTCAACCTGAAGCATCACAAAATCTTAGGAAATTAATGAATGAGAATAAACAGCAAAGATAACACAGCATTGAACCAGCACTTCTAAAGCACCTAAGCCCATGTTATTCTGGGCACAGCCAACTAAAACTGCCACAGTACCACAAGAATGATGAAGATTTACAGATAAAGGCAAGAGACCAGGTCAGCTGTACCAAGCACCAGGTTCACATGGATGCAGCACTTAAGGGAAGGAAAAAAAGCAAATACTAATATCAGAAGCACCAGTAAACAGGAATATTGAGCTGGTCAAACCACACAGTCTGCTGTGCTGCTTGTAACAGGACAACCGAATTGAATCAAGCAGTGACAGTCTGGGCATTCATAGATTCTCTGTACAACCCTTTCATGCTTGTCTTGCTCCTACAGGTAAGGGACAAAGGAACACTTGCCAACATGGCCATTATCAAAATGCTCATCCAAACTGTTCAGTTTAACCTATTATGAAAGCAAATCTCACACAGACACAGCGATGGAAAAATTGTAGTCAGCATCAGGGGATAAAAGCTGTGCATTTCTGCTTTCATTCAGATAGCTGTAGAACAGCTATTCATGATCAGTAAAAAAAAAAATCTGCTAGAATTAGTACCCAAAGATAACCAGATGAGTTATTCCTGGAGAAAAAAAAAGA